>NC_136265.1:19032498-19212498 GCF_964187855.1 Myxine glutinosa
ATTGCCTTATAATTGTGAATGAAAACGATCTATTTGATTGTATTTGTCATTTAATTAACTTTTACAACTTCCTTGTATTTATCAGACTGCTTACGTTTTCATGTTGTATCCAATTTTGATGATATTTTAATTTCAAGAATCCATTATTATTTACCTTCGTGGGCTGGCAGGTTATAACCTCGAGGTATGTGCACTAAGTCTCTGAGCTATCAAGCTCAGGGTTCGAATCCTGACACAGTTATAGACCGCCATCCTGGTGTTCCGTGGGCAAGGCCTACCGGTGATGAAGCGTAGGCGAGCTTAAATTTAAAACCCTAAAACAGCTAAAATTCAAAATTGCCACTCCTACAGGGGCACTGCATCAGCTGCACAGGACATGATGAAGATTTGTTGTATTTTCCTGCCAGGCCGAGTTGGCATTATTATATCGTCATGATCGTGTTTACGACAGTCGACGCGTCTCCATTTTCGGGCATGTTGTGTGTCTGCCTACCTGCCTCGCATACCTGCCTTGCTTACCTGCCTCACCTACCAAAGTCTTCTTTCCCCATTTTCATCACTTGCCCATCCTCACATTCTCCGTCGGCTATTCTCTTCCCTCCCACAGCGTTTGCAGAATGAAATAGCGGGTGTGCTCAGCGAGATGGAGACCCTTGCCTCATCAGAGGAGAGGTGGGCACACAGATAAGGGCACACGGTCTCTACAGAGCAGTTGTACATAGTTGTACACAGTTGTACACAGCATAGGACACGTGGGATTTGAGAGAGAAGCCAGTCGACATTATGAGTAATGAGCTAAAGCGTGGAGTGACAGAAAACCTCCAGCTCCCTCCCTTGTCGGGCCATGAATATGAAGGATTGATCACGAATATTCTTTTTCTTACAGGCTTGTAGTGGAGCTGACACACACACACACACACCACACACAAACACACGAATGGAGGTGGATACTTTGAGACCTAACAAGTCTCCGTTCCATCTTCTGAAACCTGCATATGGAAACACCAACCAACCAACCACATGCACGGATACACGAGACACAACATGACACCGGTAGCCGAGACCAACATGGCCACTGAGCTTGAGGGAAGTTCCGTCACTTGTGGGTACCAGCGACGTCACAACGCTGGCCCCGCCTTTCTCACCGCACTCATTGGACTTTATAAATGGTACGTGCTGCTTCCTCGCCTGACGTTCAGCACTTAAAAGGAAAGAGCAAGGACAGTCCGCATCGGTTGGCATCCACGGGGTGGAGGAAATGCCCCGCTGAGTACGGTGAGAAAAGCAGCGCGCCATTGTTATGGCGTCGCTGGTACCCGCAGTATCCCAGGAAGTGATGGTAGTGACGTCACTTCCTACAAGCTCAGTGGCTGTGTTAAATGTATGCCTGTGTGTGTGCAGCAGCTCCATTACGAACCATGACAATGTGTAAAAAAAACAAAAAAACCTCCTTGACCTTCCTTTGCCTCGTCTTGTGAATCGGTCAATTTTACAAGTTATAGCTTGCGACGGCTTTTTGTGAATTCTTTTTTTTTTCTGTTTCATCCTTGCGTTTCTTACATGGTCCTTGTCCCACTTCCGGCAGCTCGAAGAGCCTCCAGCGGACCAAGGACATGTCATCTGGCCGCAAGAAGTTCAACATGGACCCTCGCAAGGTATGTCAGGTTTGTCACGTTCGAGCCCCCTGTCGTGCCGTTAAAATAACGCCAGGTGGGTTGACTTCCGAGGTCGGAAAAAGGAGTACCAGGATACTCGAATGGCTCGATGTGAATAATGAGCCATCCGAGTGTCCCGTGTCATCAGAGTGAAGACCCATCCAGGCTGAAGACAACAAAGGAGTGCTTCTTCGACACAATAATTTCTCGGCCACCTGAGAAAATGTTAATTATCAGCACAAAATTCGCTATAGTTATATAGTAACGGACAATCCGACGTATAGCTAAGCGAGTTATCACTGCACATCTTATTTTACCGCAAAGTGTCGACACGGTGGTCAAACAGGTTTTCCCATTTGCAGGGAATCGCATTCTTGACGAGTAGTGGCCTCGTGTGCCAGCGGCCCGAGGATGTGGCCCAGTTCTTGTACAAAGGAGAAGGTCTCAACAAGACTGCCATCGGGGAGTACCTTGGTGAGAGGTGAGAGGGATGCCACACCTGCAAAGCCCCGGTTTGGATATCAGTGCCTATCGGAGGCCAAACTACACGTGAGAGTTTAAAGGAGAGTCTGACTCTCAAGAACATCGTATTCACCAATATGGCTTCCCTGATGGCTGTCGCCTGAGCCCTCCTCAGGGTCACGCGTCATCCTCAGACACAAGACGTAGAAACTGGAGAATCTAATTTTGAAGGCCCAAATCTAACTCGGCATATGGTACATTGTACAATAACAGTTTGACAGCAATTATTATGTTATCTCTGATGTCATTTTGTACCATATATTTCCTCCCCCTGCCACGACCAGAGACACGTTCAACCTACAGGTCCTCCAGGCTTTTGTGGATCTACACGAGTTCACAGGCCTCAATCTTGTGCAGGCTCTGAGGTAAATGCAGTAAACGTGGTACTATTGATTAATCACTCTGTAAACTGGTAATTATGTAACAGAACAACCAAATTGATGACCTTCCGGGTGCTAATCGCGTGTCCGACGGTATGTTGCCTTTGGTTTGTCGAGTTCATGGGCGGCAATCATTTATTTATTTATTTGAACCGTTTCTCCAGACAGTTTCTTTGGAGTTTCCGACTACCCGGGGAGGCTCAAAAGATTGACCGAATGATGGAAGCATTTGCAGGACGCTATTGCCAATGCAACCCAGGTGTCTTCCAGTTATCAGGTATCGGATGTGGAACCGCGAGTTGAAAGATAAAGGACAAACAAGAAAAAGAGCAATCGGAGATTGCAAACCCTCGCCGGGATGTTTTCAGTGGTTTTTAAGGCTTTTGTGTTAAACAAATATGGCGGCCGAACCACGTGACCGATGACGTCATCATTATTTTTTTCTCCACTCATTTATTCCTAGATTATGCTCAAATTTCATCTTGATCGGATGACGTTTTGTACTTGTCAAATTATGACGTCATAATGGAGGCAGCTATGACATCATTAACATATTTTATTTCCCATGGAGAGTTCTTTACAATGAGCCATGTCTGAATTTTTTTTTCTATTCAGCGCTTTCGGAGATATAGAGGTGCAAAGTTTTTCGGTTTTTCTAAGAAGGCGGCCGAACCACGTAACCTATGACGTCATAATTATCATTTTAAAATTCTACAGGTGGAGTTGCACCTATGATGAAAATTTCCTGTCAATCGGACCAACGGTTGCAAAGAAAATCATATTTATTCTGTGCGGACGAACAGACAAACAGACAGACAGACAGACAGACAAATGGATTCAAATGCAATACCCTCTCCTCTGGCGAGGGTAATTAGAACTGTTTATATCCTTTTCATTTCTAAGGTTCATGGAAAAAGTGTAATGTATCCTTATAAGTATTATAGAAATGCTTATAATTATTAGTGTGTGTGTGTGTGTGTGTGTGTGTGTGTGTGTGTGTGTGTGTGTGTGTGTGTGTGTGTGTGTGTGTGTGTGTGTGTGTGTGTGTGGCCTTTTCTTTGATTTTTTATACAATTCAATACCCCTTGGCCAATTGCCTCGAAATTTGACGGACCCCATTATTTTCACCTGCTGAAGGTCAACGTCACAATAGAAAACCTGAAATTATTAATCAAATTGATGTTAAAACATGAAATAACGGCATTTTGGCAAATCGACCGTTGTATGTCATGTGTCCCCTGCAGCGGGGAGAGGGGAGGAGCTTGGCTTGCCTCGACACGAAACATGATTGGCTGTGGGAAATCAAAGCACCTGTATTTAAATATTTATACAAGATGGAATACAGAACGGAAGGGGATATACAAAGGATCCAAAGTCTCCCCGGGACGACACTGAGTGTGAGGAAGCAAGCTCCGATACGACCTTAAACAGGAGCTGTTCACCACCATCTCTTATCTTCTCCCATCCAAAACCTTGATCTTTTCTACCCCCGTTAATTCACCACAGATCCACTTATTTGAAATACCGACTTCTTTCCTGGAAGTCCTAGCAGTGTCCATTTGTTTTTTAGCTCTCCCACTGCCCCCCCCCCCCCCTTCCCATGCCTCCTCCCCCCAAACCCTCTCCCTCCCACAGATCTCCCGATGTCCCTGCTCTCCATCTTGTCTCCCGCTCCCTTTATCATATGTTTTATGTGTCGGTTTGTCTTTTTTGTGATCAATGTTAGGTCTTACAAGAGCCTCGATCTTGTATACAACAACAAAAAACAACTGAGGAGGCCATTTGGTCCGTCGTTGCAGTGTCGCACTCCCAAGTTAATTTTATTGCTACAGCTTTAAACAAAGACCTTCTTGATATTTTACTGAAGTCGAAATAACCCAGTCTTGATTGGGTAATCCAACTTGTTATCAATATGTACAAGATGAGGATGACTGTCCGTGCGTCCGTTCCCTGTCATGCTGATTGGCTGTGTGTGAGGCTAGGTGCACTGTGATTGGTTCCTGGCAAGATTATCGTATAGGCTTAAAGCTGATATTGGAAATCTGATGATATATTTCACGATCTGAACTCATGGCCTAAATAATGATGTCAAAATCGGAAAATAATTCAGAAAAAGCACTTTTATAAAAAAAAAAAATTGAATTAAACAATAGGCTCCGCGAGATGTGACGTAAGATGGGTCCAAAATTCTTTTTTTTCACTCTTTTGAAGGTAATTATTATTGTACATGTGATTATATTTTCACACCGTCCAAGGACATCGGTCGCATTATTTTTGGATTTGGATTTTACTTTTATTATACATTTTTAGCGTATATAATAGTAATACATATGCCATGGATTCGCAGTTTGTTTATTACCTCCGGCACCAAAGGTGATATGGAGGTTATGTTTTCACACCTGTCTGTTTGTGAACAAAATATCTCGAAACGTTGTGGACGGATTCGGACGAAATTTGGCAGAGATGTAGCGTATGTGACAAGGACTAGCCGATTCGATTTTGGTGAAGATCTGAATATGGATTCGGATATGAGAATTATTTAATTTTTAAAGTGATTCTTCACCATTAGGAGATTGGGCTAAAACGATACATAGCAGGATATCTCAAAAGGTTATTGACAGATTTGGACTAAACTTGGTGGACCGGTTGGGTGTCTGACAAGGACTAACCGATTCGATTTTTGTGAAGATCTGAATATGGATTCGGATATGAGAATTATTTAATTTTTTAAGTGATTCTTCACCATTGGGAGATAGGACCAAAAACGATACATAGTAGGATATCTCAAAAAGTTATGGACGGATTTGGACGAAACTTGGTGGACATGTTGGGTGTCGGACAAGGACGATTCGATTCCATTTTGGTGAAGATCTGAATATGGATTCGGATATGAGAATTATTTAATTTTTAAGCGATTCTTCACCATTGAGTGATATGGCCAAACAGGTGGAGGCTCTGCTGAGTTGGTATGCTCTCTGCTGAGTGCTGTTCTAGTTAACAGTGCGTTAAGATATGACCGGCAGTCAGGATGACTTCGAGGTACGCACACTCTCCTCTAAGCTGTCTAGCGTGGGTTCGAATCCAGACCCAGCTATAAACTATCATCCTGGTGTTTCACAGACTGGGTAAATCATCAATGTGTCCCTCCGATGGACGTTAAACTGGGCGTCCCATCTTCCCGAAATTAGTTGATGGACGTTAAAGATCATCACGGTGTGGGCGAGCTATCGCCGGCACCCTGAACAAATTACAAATTCCTGCCTGAAGTATTGATGGGAAGGCAATGGCAAACCACCCAGTATAACCCTTTCTCAGGAAGATGATTTGGCAGCACAGATGCTCTGTAACGAGTATGGTAGATGATTTGGCAGCACAGATGCTCTGTAACGAGTATGGTACATCAGATATCAAATACTGTCGAAGTAACAACTGAAAGTGAATAGCGAAAGCAAAAAGAAAACTGAAAAGAAAATGAAAGCCGTTTAAAAAGGATAGAGCATGGACATATTATAGAGAGGGGATTGGGGGAGGGAGTGGGATGGGATGTGAGGGGAGGGAGAGGGGAATGGGGAAGAGTGGGATGTGAGGGGAGGGAGAGGGGATTGGGGGAGGGAGCGGGATGGGATGGGATGTGAGGGGAGGGAGAGGGGAATGGGGAAGAGTGGGATGTGAGGGGAGGGAGAGGGTATTGGGGGAGGGAGCGGGATGGGATGTGAGGGGAGGGAGAGGAGAATGGGGAAGAGTGGGATGTGAGGGGAGGGAGAGGGGATTGGGGGAGGGAGCGGGATGGGATGTGAGGGGAGGGAGAGGGGAATGGGGAAGAGTGGGATGTGAGGGGAGTGGGGAAGAGTGGGATGTGAGGGGAGGGAGAGGGGATTGGGGGAGGGAGCGGGATTGGATGTGAGGGGAGGGAGAGGGGAATGGGGAAGAGTGGGATGTGAGGGGAGTGGGGAAGAGTGGGATGTGAGGGGAGGGAGAGTGGATTGGGGGAGGGAGCGGGATGTGAGGGGAGGGAGAGGGGAGTGGGGAAGAGTGGGATGTGAGGGGAGGGAGAGGGGATTGGGGGAGGGAGCAGGATGTGAGGGGAGGGAGAGGGGAGTGGGGAAGAGTGGGATGTGAGGGGAGGGGATTGGGGGAGGGAGAGGGGAGTGGGGAAGAGTGGGATGTGAGGGGAGGGAGAGGGGAATGGGGGAAGAGTGGGATGTGAGGGGAGGGAGAGGGGAATGGGGGAAGAGTGGGATGTGAGGGGAGGGAGAGGGGAATGGGGAAGAGTGGGATGTGAGGGGAGGGAGAGGGGAATGGGGGAAGAGTGGGATGTGATGTGAGGGGAGGGAGAGGGGAATGGGGAAGAGTGGGATGTGAGGGGAATGGGGAAGAGTGGGATGTGAGGGGAATGGGGAAGAGTGGGATGTGAGGGGAATGGGGAAGAGTGGGATGTGAGAGATGGAGAGGAGAGGGGGGAGTGGGAGTGGGATGTGAGGGGAGTGGGTGAAGAAAGCGGGATATGAGGAGATGGAGATGGAGAGGGGAGTGGGGTGGAGAGAGAGGATTGAGGGAGGGACAGAGAGAGTGGGTGAGAGGGAGGGGAAATTGGGATAACGGGAGGGAGAGTGGATTGGGGGAGGGAGCGGGATGTGAGGGGAGGGAGAGGGGAGTGGGGAAGAGTGGGATGTGAGGGGAGGGAGAGGGGATTGGGGGAGGGAGCAGGATGTGAGGGGAGGGAGAGGGGAGTGGGATGTGAGGGGAGGGGATTGGGGGAGGGAGAGGGGAATGGGGAAGAGTGGGATGTGAGGGGAGGGAGAGGGGAATGGGGGAAGAGTGGGATGTGAGGGGAGGGAGAGGGGAATGGGGAAGAGTGGGATGTGAGGGGAGGGAGAGGGGAATGGGGGAAGAGTGGGATGTGAGGGGAGGGAGAGGGGAATGGGGAAGAGTGGGATGTGAGGGGAATGGGGAAGAGTGGGATGTGAGGGGAATGGGGAAGAGTGGGATGTGAGAGATGGAGAGGAGAGGGGGGAGTGGGAGTGGGATGTGAGGGGAGTGGGTGAAGAAAGCGGGATATGAGGAGATGGAGAGGGGAGTGGGGTGGAGAGAGAGGATTGAG
Organism: Myxine glutinosa; assembly: GCF_964187855.1. NCBI lineage: Eukaryota > Metazoa > Chordata > Myxini > Myxiniformes > Myxinidae > Myxine > Myxine glutinosa. The sequence continues at coordinate 19,040,157 of NC_136265.1, forward strand.
GGAGGGACAGAGAGAGTGGGTGAGAGGGAGGGGAAATTGGGATAACGGGAGGGAGAGAGAGGAGGGGGGATACCTTTGCTAGCTTTTCCTGTCACTTGGGACGGGTACTCTTTCTAGTTATATATACTAGGGTCTTCACTTAATTTCAAGACTGGTGAAACACCTTGTACGCTCTGTTTGCCTTCGTTGGAACGACCTCAGAACTGTCGGTTTTTGTTAAATTCTCACAACTCAGAAAACTCACACAGGTACGCGGAAACACAAAAATACACTTTCGGAATCTCGTGCAGAACAAAATACTTAAACATGGATCACAAGGACTTGGGATACGAGCCGAGCCGCCAATCGGAACGTTGCGAGCCAATGGTTCGGATGGGAACATCCAGCAAACTTAATACCCAGAACTGCTCTTGTTCTGCCATTGGGTCTTCAGTAGAATTACATCATCATCATGTAGTACATCATCATCATCATCATCATTCTTCAGTAGAATTACATCATGATGAGGACTCTCTGTCTGTCCACTCAACTTTAAAATGTTCTTCAAAACAGGCGTTTAATAATTCAAACGCAATCTCTTTCCTATGGCCCACTACCCTGACGATTGTATCCTTTAGTGGAATGATGCACAGTTTATGGCTCGTGAGAAAGGGCCAAACCATTACCACGGTATTACGCAATTTCCATCCAATCTGATCTTATCTCCCCTTGGGGATTCATGGACGTTCATGTTACCACCCAGCAGTTATAGACAGGCGGTTATCCAAATGCAGTAAGGTGGCCAAGTCCACAATTTACCCAAATTTACCCACAATTTACCCAAATTTACCCACAATTTACCCAAATTTACCCACAATTTACCCAAATTTATCCACAATTTACCCAAATTTACCCACAATTTACCCAAATTTACCACAAAGTATCAAATTTACCCATTTTACCACATTTACCTACAAGTTACTCATAATTTACCCAAATTTACCACAAAGTATCAAAGTTACCCAATTTACCCACAAATTACCCAAATTTACCCATTTTACCACATTTACCCACAAGTTACTCATAATTTATCACATTTACCCACAAGTTACCCATATTTACCCAAACAATTTACCCAAATTTACCGCAAAGTATCACATTTACCCACAATTTACCCATTTGACCACATTTACCCAATTTACCCACAAGTTGCTCATAATTTACAAAATTTATCACATTTACCAAATTTACCCAATTTACTCAAACAATTTACCCAAATTTACCACAAAGTATCAAATTTACCCAATTTGCCCACAAATTACCCAAATTTACCCATTTACCAAATGTATCCACAAGTTACTCGTAATTTATCCACAATTTACCACATTTACCAAATTTATCACATTTACCCAATTTACTCGAACAATTTACGCAAAAATTTACCGAAACATTTACCCAATTTACCAAATTCACAATTTACAAAAAGGTATTTTCTTGCAATTTTGGAAATACTGTATGCTGTACTATGCTGGTACGAAAGCCAACATGGAATCTACCTTACCTGCCTGCTTGGCTGTATTGCACCTGCTGAAAGCTGAGTCCAATCCGATTTGATTAGGTGCAATAGCTCTAAGACTATTATGGGATACTAATCTTGCTCTAACGATGTTGTTGGTGAAATAGAATTCTCTAATAAGTTTCACACATGAGATTTTCTATACCATGCGGACATGATGTGTGCAGACACGTGTTACGTGTTGTCATTTGCAATCATCATGCTGAACACCAGTTTGCACAACCCGAACGTACGAGATCGTCCGAGTGTGGAGAACTTCATATCCATGAACCGCGGGATCAACAATGGCGGCGATCTACCAGAGGCCCTGCTCCGGGTGAGTGTACAGACAACCGTCACTCGTGATTTCACACACAAATCGCCTCCTGGTTAGTCTCTGGGGGGAAATGATGGCTCTGGTTGGATTTAAAATCACTTTGATCAGAATTAAATAGTTCTAAAGTTCGAGACAAATCTGGAACTCTGTTTTTTGTAGTTCTTTTATGAGCCAGAAAAAAGCGCTACATAAATCATTTGAGGTATGCTCGCTCAAATGACCGTCCCACTCTTCCCCTTTTAGCCTGGTGTTGTCTTAGCGGTTAGGGTGCTGGCTTGGGATCTTAGGACCCGAGGATCCTGGTGTGCCTGGTGTTGTCTTAGCCGTTAGGGTGCTGGCTTGGGATCCTAGGACCCGAGGATCCTGGTGTGCCTGGTGTTGTCTTAGCGGTTAGGGTGCTGGCTTGGGATCCTAGGATCCTGGGTTCAAATCCCGGTCAATCGCTGAATTAACGCCACGGGGGTTGAGGGGGTTGACTCAGCCTGTCATCCTTCCAAGGTCGGAAAATTGAATACCAGCTCACTGGTAATTCCCTGTGTGTCGCAAGAGGCGACCAACAGGGTTGGAGGCAGGAAGGGCATCCGGCCATAAAACATTGCTTCAAAAAGGGGACCACGGTGCCTGAAAAAGGCCAACCCCTGCTCTGCGGGGAAAAATGGCCTCAAAGGTGTTTCTTTTTCTTCTTTCGATGGGCGGAGCACGTGTCGATGCATCACCTTGTATCGGAAACACCAGGGGTTTTTTTTTTTTTGTATACAGGATCGAGGCTCATGAAAGAGCTCACATTTATCACACAAAAAAATCAAACAGACACACAAAGTATATAATAAGGGGAGCGGCAGACAAGATGGGGAGAGAAGGGGAAGCACACACACACAACATTGGCGAGCAGGGACATCAGGAGATCTGTGGGAGGGAGAGGGCTTGGGGGGGAGGAGGCGTGGGGAGGGGGGGGGGGGTTGGGAGGCGTGGGGAGGGTGATAGTTGGTCGAGGTTCAAAGCCATGTTATACCGGAAAGGCGAGTGAGCGTACTGAACAGCCTCGAAGGCGAGTGAGCGTACTGAAAAAACTGAACCACCTTTAGAGGCCATTTTTCCCCGCAGAGCAGGGGTTGGCTTTTTTCGGGCACCCTGGTCCCCTTTTTTGAAGCAATGTTTTATAGCCGGATGCCCTTCCTGCCTCCAACCCTGTTGGTCGCCTCTTGCGACACACAGGGAATTACCAGTGAACTGGTACTCAATTTGCCGACCTCGGAAGGATGACAGACTGAATCCCCTGCCGTTAATTCATCGATCAACCGGGATTCGAACCCAGGATCCTAGGATCCCAAGCCGGCACCCTAACCGCTAAGCCAACACCAGGCTTCCGTCCATCAGAAGGACGTTAAAATGGACGACATTAAGCCAGATGACCAGTCTGCCATCACTGGTCGTTAGTAGACCTTATAGATCCCACGGTGTCTTTCACGAAGATTAAGCGCGTTATCTCCAGCACCCTGAATAAATTGCACTGATTCGTGCAAGGGTCAGGCCTGGGCAGATGGTTCTCAAAAGACGTTCCTCCTGGACGGCCATTAAGGAAGAAGAATAGGAGGGTTATTCAAGGGATTACGTTGGAGTCTAAACTGAATCTAGAGATACACAGTAACCTTTGACCTTTCATGTGTGTAAAATAGATTTGTGCAACAAGTGTGTTTGAGAATCCAACAACCTTTCAGGCTGAACTTTCATCCATTCCTCTATTGACGTCCAGCGGCACAGCGTTGGGTTTGACATGACGGATATTTGCACTCTATCCAGAATATGTGAAACTTTAATCCATTGCAAACTTTATTCCCACTTTTAAGCTAGATGTAAAATCAAAAACCAATTGCAAAAATGTCTCCTTTCTGTCCTTGGCTGCCATTTCCGAACGTATGACAGAGTAATGTCTGGGTGGTGTCTCTGTCTTCTACCGCTTCCTTTCTGCAGGTCTTGCCCCCTCTGCTCTTGCAAGAAGCATCTAATGACAACTTGTCGTGTCTTTGTAGAACATACACTGAACCCGGGGAGGATCCAGGATTTTTGTTTGGGGGGGTGGGTGGGGGGGGGGGGGGGAAGCGCAAAAATAATTACATTGCATTGAAAAAGATAATTTAGCCGAGCAGAGCGAGGGGAACATTTTTTGAGGGTGTTTCTTTTTGTCACAAAAAAGTTTTGTCTTTTTTTCAATAAGTTATTTAATGTTATATCATTTCAGAAACTTTACGATTCATGTTCAGATTTTGATTAAAAATAAATAATTAAACGTTCATAGGATGGGATAAGAACTCGGGATCTCTTGGATGCCAAGAAATAGTTAGATTACGTCACAACACACAGTCTGCTCTGTTTCTTCAATGCCGGATAGTAACAACCAAATTGTAACAGTTTATAACTATTTCTTACCTTTTTTCAGCATGCAGATCGTGGTCAGTTAAATTTTTTTTCTTTTTTTAAACTGTGAATACTCTTGAATTTTCGCCCTTTTTGACGATCGAACGACATCGTTCTGCTTCCGCCATTGTTGTTGTTGTTGATGTTCTTTAATCAGGGAATTAAAATGACAATAATAGAAACTACACCGAAAATACTGTACCTAATTGATATCCACCTTTTTCAACAATGTTTAGTAACTAACAGATCTGGATTGTTGACACAATGTGTTGGTAAACTTCATAAACGTAAACATAATTAAACACTTTAAGCATTTTCTTAAATGTAATTGTTGCACATTTTACGTTCAATTTTTTTGAAACGCGTTGCAATATCAGGTAGACTTACTTACCTACCTCATTGTATATTGTCTTTACTGTGGAAATGTGTAGAAAAATTCACTGCATGAGAGAGTTTCCTTTACCACATTCCGAGACCACATCTTCGGTTAGAAACACCTCATTACATGTGAAACAAGACCGAAACCACATCTTCGGTTAGAAACACCTCATTACATGTGAAACAAGACTGAAACCACATCTTCGGTTATAAGCACCTCATTACATGTGAAACAAGACTGAAACCACATCTTCGGTTATAAACACCTCCTTACATGTGAAACAAGACTGAAACCACATCTTCGGTTATAAACACCTCATTACATGTGAAACAAGACTGAAACCACATCTTCGGTTATAAACACCTCCTTACATGTGAAACAAGACCGAGACCACATCTTCGGTTATAAACACCTCATTACATGTGAAACAAGACCGAGACCACATCTTCGGTTATAAGCACCTCATTAAATGTGAAACAAGACAAAGACAACGTCTTCGGTTAGAAACACCTCATTACATGTGAAACAAGGCTGAAACCACATCTTCGGTTACAAATACCTCATTACATGTGAAAAAAGACCGAGACCACATCTTCGGTTACAAACACCTCATTACATGTGAAACTACACTGAGACCACGTCTTCGGTTAGAAACACCTCATTACATGTGAAAAGATAGACCACATCTTTGGTTAGAAACACCTCATTACATGTGAAACAAGACCGAGACCACATCTTCGGTTACAAACACCTCATTACATGTGAAACTACACCGAGACCACGTCTTCGGTTAGAAACACCTCATTACATGTGAAACAAGACAGAGACCACATCTTCGGTTAGAAACACCTCATTACATGTGAAACAACACCGAGACCACATCTTTGGTTATAAACATCTCATTACATGTGAAACACGACCGAGACCACATTTTCAGTTATAAACACCTCATTACATGTGAAACAAGACCGAGACCACATCTTCGGTTACAAACACCTCATTACATGTGAAACAACACCGAGACCACATCTTTGGTTATAAACATCTCATTACTTGTGAAACACGACCGAGACCACATTTTCAGTTATAAACACCTCATTACATGTGAAACAAGACCGAGACCACATCTTCGGTTACAAGCACCTCATTACATGTGAAACAAGCGAGACCACATCTTCGGTTATAAGCACCTCATTACATGTGAAACAAGACCGAGATCACATCTTCGGTTATAAGCACCTCATTACATGTGAAACACGACCGATACCACATCTTCGGTTATAAACACCTCATTACATGTGAAACAAGACTGAAACCACATCTTCGGTTATAAACACCTCATCACACGTGAAACAAGACCGAAACCACATCTTCGGTTATATGCCCCTCATTACATGTGAAACAAGACCGAGACCACATCTTCGGTTATAAGCACCTCATTACATGTGAAACAAGACAGAGACCACATCTTTGGTTATAAACACCTCATTACATGTGAAACAAGACCGAGACCACATCTTCGGTTATAAACACCTCATTACATGTGAAACAAGACCGAGACCACATCTTCGGTTAGAAACACCTCATTACATGTGAAACAAGAGTGAGACCACATCTTCGGTTAGAAACACCTCATTACATGTGAAACAAGACCGAAACCACATCTTCTGTTATAAACACCTCCTTACATGTGAAACAAGACCGAGACCACATCTTCGGTTATAAGCACCTCATTACATGTGAAACAAGAGCGAGACCACATCTTCGGTTATAAGCACCTCATTAAATGTGAAACAAGACAAAGACAACGTCTTCGGTTAGAAACACCTCATTACATGTGAAACAAGACCGAGACCACATCTTCGGTTACAAACACCTCATTACATGTGAAACTACACTGAGACCACGTCTTCGGTTAGAAACACCTCATTACATGTGAAAAGATAGAGACCACATCTTCGGTTAGAAACACCTCATTACATGTGAAACAAGACCGAGACCACATCTTCGGTTACAAACACCTCATTACATGTGAAACTACACCGAGACCACGTCTTCGGTTAGAAACACCTCATTACATGTGAAACAAGACAGAGACCACATCTTCGGTTAGAAACACCTCATTACATGTGAAACAACACCGAGACCACGTCTTTGGTTATAAACATCTCATTACATGTGAAACACGACCGAGACCACATTTTCAGTTATAAACACCTCATTACATGTGAAACAAGACCGAGACCACATCTTCGGTTATAAACACCTCATTACATGTGAAACAAGACTGAAACCACATCTTCGGTTATAAACACCTCATCACACGTGAAACAAGACCGAGACCACATCTTTGGTTATATGCCCCTCATTACATGTGAAACAAGACCGAGACCACATCTTCGGTTATAAGCACCTCATTACATGTGAAACAAGACCGAGACCACATCTTCGGTTATAAACACCTCATTACATGTGAAACAAGACCGAGACCACATCTTCGGTTATAAACACCTCATTACATGTGAAACAAGACCGAGACCACATCTTCGGTTAGAAACACCTCATTACATGTGAAACAAGAGTGAGACCACATCTTCGGTTAGAAACACCTCATCACATGTGAAACAAGACCGAAACCACATCTTCGGTTATAAACACCTCATTACATGTGAAACAAGACCGAGACCACATCTTCGGTTATAAACACCTCATTCCATGTGAAACAAGACCGAGACCACATCTTTGATTATAAACACCTCATTACATGTGAAACAAGACCGAAACCACATCTTCGGTTAGAAACATCTCATTACATGTGAAACACGATCACTTTTTATGGGAGGGGAGGGGTTTAGGGAGGGCGCGCGCTGGGTGCACACCCCCCCCCCCCCCCCCCCACTGGATCTGCCTACGGAACCGAATTAACTTGTCCATAAACATTTTTTAACAGAACCTGTACGAAAGCATCAAGAACGAACCATTTAAGATCCCAGAAGACGATGGAAATGATCTCACCTTGACCTTCTTCAATCCAGATCGAGAAGGCTGGCTGCTCAAGCTCGGTGAGATGCGATGTCGTTTTTAGTATCTTATTTAACTGGAAGGAATCCTTTTTAGTCAAGGGCATCTTGGCACGAGTACGCTCGCCCTTTCACTTCCTGTGGGCTCGGTGATGGCACGAGTGCCAGCTGTCCTCTCCACAGTTATGTCGATGTTATATCACACAATATCTGTCTACTACAACAACTACTACAACAACAACAACAACAGGCATTTTAAGGCATTTTCCATGCTAGAGCGGGGCCAACTTGCGGGCTCAAATCAACTTGCGGGCTCAAATCAACTTGCGGGCTCAAATCAACTTGCGGGCTCAAATCAACTTGCGGTCCCCATGACAATCTTCTCCATTTTGTCCTATTTTCTGCATCTCTCCTTGTTAACCCCATTGCCCGCATTTCTTCTTCCACCACTTTTAGCCAAGTCTTTCTCGGTCTTCCCGGTTCTCTACCTCCTTCTACATTCATTTCCATCACTCTTCTCAACCAGTCACATCCAGCCTTCCTCAACACATGACCAAACCATCTCAACCTGTTTCTCTTCACAGCATCCATCACAGACTCCATTCCCATCATCTTTCGCAATTCATCATTTGTCTTCCCCTCCCTCAACGATACTCCGCACATCCACCGAACCATTCGCATTTCCACCCTTTCCAGCCTTCGTTGCTGCTCTACGTTCATTATCCATGTCTTGCTCCCATAAACCACAACACTTCTCACACATGCAGCATACACCTTTCCCTTCAGCTTCAACAACATTCCCCTCCTCGTCAGCACACCACTCAGTTCCCGAAACTTCTTCCATGCACATCTCACTCTAGCAACCGTTGCCGAGTCTTATCCACCTTCTGATCCACCTTCTCCATTCAGCATGTCTCCGAGGTAGCAAAATGTTTTCACACCTTCCAGCTTCATGCCGTCTCCAAGATCCAACTAAACATTTCCTCCATCTGCAGCTCCCTCTGTGCACACCTTACACTTGAATGTAGCTGCCACACTGGTTAATGACCCTCTCAGACCACTACATTTTTGATGAACCCACTCGGTGCACATTGTACATTGAATGGAGTTCACTCCGACACCCTTCCTGCACACAGCACACGGCCACTTCCCAGTTCTTTCCACGTCACCGCATGCTTTATCACTTGCCATCACCTTCGTCTTTCCGATATTCACCTTCAGACCTTTTGTCTCCATACATTCCTTCCACTTGTTCATCTTCTCCTTCAGTCCATCCATACTCTCCTCAATAAACACCGGATCGTTTGCCAACAACAACTCCCACGGTAAACCCTCCTTTACGTTCCAAGCCAGCACCTCCATCACAGCTACAAATAGTAATGGACTTAGTACCGACCCCTGATGCACTCCCACCTTCACCTCAAACTCACCACTGTTCCCGTCCTTCGTCCTTACAGCGGTGTGCGCTCTTTCGTACATTGCCATCACTACTCTGATCAACCATTCCTCCACTCCTAACTTCCTCAATGCCCATGTCACTAATTTGCGTGGAACCCTATCGAATGCTTTCTCCAGATCAACAAACCCAAGAAACAACTTCTTCCTCTTCTCCATGTACTTCTCCTGCAACTGCCTCACAATAAAAAGCGCATCTGTCGTTCCTCTTCCTGGCATAATTCCAAACTGCATTTCGTCGATCTTCACTTTCTGCCTTATCCTCCTCTCCAACACCCTTTCCAATACCTTTGTTCCATGCTCTAAAACGTTATCGCTCTATACGAGCCACACTCCAGAGGGTCACCTTTCCCCTTGTATAGAGGGACGAGGGTACTCAGTTCCCAATCCACTGGAATGCGGCCTTCTTTCACCACCAGATTACAGATCTCTGTCATTCTCTTCAAACCCCAACTTCCTGCTGCCTTCAACATATCTCCCACAACTCCCGTCGGCCCTCCCGCTTTTCTACTCTTCATTGCTTTTATTGCTTCCTCAACTTCCTTCTCAGTTGTCTTCTCTGCCAGTCCTAAAACTGGGTTACTCTCGATGTTGCCATCCCATTCATTCTCTGCATTCAACAGCATTTCCATATATCTCTTCCATCTTCCTTTAATTCCATCTGGGTCCACAACGATTTTTCCCACTTACTCATCATCATCCTCTGCCTTACTCGGCCTCGCTTTTAATGCCTCCCTCACTGTCACCTCTTTCAACCTCCACACCTTCATTCTCGGTTGGTACTTCACCCGCCGAACTCTCCTTGCACGGTGTGGTGTTGTTGAGCTAAAAAAAACGTTACATATTTCATGTGGCCCCCAATGTGGATTGTATATAGAAAGTTTAATTTTAAAATGTTTAAAATGTGTCCGTAATTGCATTTTTAGCTCACCTGGAACGAAGTTCAGGGGAGCTTATGCGATGGCGCGTTGTCCATCCATCAGTCCGTCCGTCCGTAAACACTGAAGACTTCTCCGAAACCGCTGATGGGATTGCTTCCAAATTTGGCACAAACGATATTTGTTGTGTTGTGACTAAAGTTTGTTCGCGGCATTAAAAAATTCGGGTCTAAGGGGGTTTACCAGGTCCAGGCAAAGTGGATTCAGGTTTGACCCCCCCAAAAGAGGAATTTGCTTTTTTCTCTGAAACTACACACACTATTTCGATGAACTTTACAACAACCTTCATCACCCTTGATGTACCAAAGGTTGTTCAGGGCATTAAAAAAAATCGGGCCATGAGGGAGTTTATGGGGAGAGTTTGTCCCCAAAATAGGTATTTGCTTTCTTTCTCAGAAACTACACATGCAATTCTGATGAAAATTGACCACAACTTTAATCACCCGTGTTGTACCAAGGTTTGTTCACAGCATGAAAAAAAAAAATCGGGCCGTGAGGGGTCTACTGGGGCGTTGCCCCCCAAAATAGGTATTTTCTCTTTTCTCTGAAACTACACACACGATTTCAATGAAACTTCACCACAACCTTCATCACCCGTGATGCACCAATGTTTGTTCAAGGCATTAGAAAAATTGGGGTCTGAGGAGGTACACTGGGATAGGGGGGGGGGGGGTGTTGCCCCCCTTAAATAGGTATTTTTTGGTTTGTTTGTTTAAAGTCTTATGATTATGTTAATATGATTCTACATGCTGCCCTCTCTTCTTGCAACCATTCAAATTGGTTTAAAATACCTTTAGTCAGTGTAGTATACTGTTTATTCTACCAGGTGAGCGCCAGGGGTATTGCACCTATGTTTTTCAAAGAGTGTGGGGATAATCAGTTAATTCATAATGAAGAAGTCTGTTTATCTGCAACATAACATCCATGTCTCACAGTTCAGTATATGTTTTCTGTTTTTCATCAGGTGGTCGGATAAAAACCTGGAAAAGACGATGGTTCATTCTTACGGACAACTGTCTTTACTACTTTGAGTATACCACGGTGAGAAACTCACGGACGAAGTACGACCAAGATGATCGACGTCCGATACATCTTTCCTAACAATTTGGTTCTTCATGTTTTTTTTTAACACATACAGGACAAAGAGCCCAGAGGAATTATACCATTGGAAAACCTGTCCATTCGGGAAGTTGAAGACCCCAAGAAACCTGTAAGATTACCCCCTTCACATCATTTTCACATTGTGGACAAAATAACAAGCTTAGACAATAAACACCCCCCAATGGTAACATAAAGCAGCACTAGACTCCTTGTTTCTGCCCCTTAAAAACAAATTCATGTTTGTTTGTTTTTTACTTCCCCGTACCTTGTCCTTGCTCTTCCTCGATGAACAGAACTGCTTTGAGTTATTCCTTCCAAACACGAGGGGCCAGACGATCAAAGCATGCAAGACGGATGCAGAAGGCAAGGTCGTGGAGGGAAACCACGAGGTGTATCGGATCTCTGCTCCCACGCACGAGGAGAAAGAGTCTTGGATCAACAGCATTAGGTACAATGTGAAAAATTCCTCTTCATAAAGTTCACCGAGGACATTTCACTGGTGTCGAGGAAACCGGTCGGTATGAAATCCATCCATATATCTTAACCGGGATTGTGCCTTTATTTATTTCAAGAAGCACGCCAAAACAAAGCCAGCCCAGACACAAAACCTGTGGCCACATCACTGGACAGAGTTAGGATAGCAAGATAAGATTGGGTCAGACCCACAAGAGAGGATATGAGAGGCAGAGCCAATCACAACGGATTAAATATGTTTCCGCTTCCGCTAATATGCTTCCGCTTCCGGTTTTGCCGGTGAGGTTGGGTGTTTTTCTAAGCTCTCCACGCTACCAAAGTTAAGAATTTTTACCATTTGTATTTTTGTCAAAACTGTATTTTTATTTTACGGTGTGAGTGCCAACTGTATGTTTCCAGTTAGATCTCGGTGTAAATCGTGCATACCTGTGTATAATCATCTGTTGGTTCCTGCCACATTTTTCAGACCTGGTTTTCCAGGCCTCGAGGCTTTGTTGTCTCCTTTCGGCGGTCGTTTGTGGTCCATTTACTTTCGTTCTCTCACTGTTTTTTTTCACCCCATACTTCCCCGAACATCTTACCCTCTGTTTCGTCTTAATACAAAAAAATAAAAAATAAAAAATCTAATTTCCTTCTCTTTCCCGTGTTCGTTCGTTCTTCAACCACGTGTTTCGCCCCACCCGTTTTTTTTCTCTCCTTCCTTCATAACTCAATACATCTCCCACCCCCACGCCTCAAACCCCCCCGAGCCCTCTCCCTCCCACAGATCTCCCGATGTCCCTGTTCTCTCTGTTGTACTTGTGTGCTTCCCCCTCTCTCCCCATCTTGTCTCCCGCTCCCTTTATTTCGTCTTATGTGTCCATTTGTTTTTTTGTCATTAATGTTGGCTCTTACATGAGCCTCGATCTTGTATACAAAAAAAAAAAAAAAAACTTTTCTCCCAAGTACACAGAGGGCATCCAAAAGTAAAATATCCATCAACAAGAGGGGCTGGCAGGATTGCCGAGAGGTGCACACACTCGTCTCTGAGCTGTCTTACCTGGACTTGAATCCCGACCCAACTATAAATTTGTCATCTTGGTGTTTCACAGGTAGGGTGATTCATCAGTGTGTGAGCTGTCCCTCGGATGCAAGTTAAATTTGGCGTCTTGTCTGCGGCATTAGTTGATGTAGTTTGTTAAGAATTGAAGAGCACCCTGGCCAAGTGGAAAATTCCTGCCCTGACTTCCTGAGTCGGAGTGGCGACCTGACCAGGATTGGAGCTTGTCGTGGTAACTGCTTCAGCAACACCAATGCCCTGCTCGGGGAATGGTACGTGATGATGTCAGCAAGAGGCTTTGCCAGCTGTGGAGCGCAAATGTGAGTGCGGATGACAGGTGTCTATGTTTTTGTTCCGATTTATTTCTGGTCTGAGCACGGCCCCATCGAGCCACTCACCATGTGAGGCTCTGCAGACGTCCTCAGGGCACTATCTGCGTTACAATGCATCGTACATTTGCCCTCAGGGCAAAGATGCCTTGCAAAATCATTTCAACCAAATAATAAACGTAGAAATGTTCCCAAGGTGTTTAGGAGATGATGATTTCAGTGACTTTTGCAAACATTGTATTTACGTAACGATGTCGATAGCTTAAAATGTGCAACACGTCTCCCTTCGGGCTTTAATACATTAGTTATGGTTCCTGGAGGGAAGCATTAAGCGTTTGTTTGTCTTGGTGTACATGGTGTCCCGTTTTTTACCTGCGACATTTCCTATGTCTACAAGAGTTCCGCATGGTTGTTCTTGTTGGAGTCGATTTTTGAAATGTGCACCCATTGGCCAGACAGTTGCTGGCCCACACCCACATTTGTCACTTGACTCCACCCACCATGATACCCAGACGAAATAATATGGCCTCCATCTTGGTTTTCTGGAGGGCCTAAGACATCGGGCCTGTAGGCCTCTGCTGATTATACACTGAGTTTGTTGTGTCAAGTTTCCATTGGCTTTGTTTGTGTTGAGTTGCTCAGGATGAGGGACCCCAAAAAATCTAATCAATGTTGAATAAAAATGATTAGTAAGATTTAATCAAGCCCAACAGCTCGCAGGTACGCACCTCCCGAAAAAAAATAGCGTTACGTAATTTTTGAACGGCTCCATCTTGGGGTTAAGCAATCCGTGACCGTGTGACAAATCAGCTCGTTCTGATATAACCGTGGGGAGGGTGACATGGATGGGAGGTGTCAAGTTAATATTTTAATAACGCATTAAATGTTTCTCAATCGCACTGTTCATCTTTTAAGAGTGCTTTAAATGTGCGTTTCCCAATCGGCCCTTTACCAGATTTTGTCGCAGGTTGTGACCACAGTGGGGTCATTCTTGGTGAAAAATTTTTCCATAATTATTTTTGGATTATTTAATTTTTCAATTTTCATTTATTTTCCAATCTTTTTTATTTTTCCTTATTTTAAATTATTAGATTTTTTTTTACAAAGTTTCAATCATTAATTTTTTCATTATTTAATTATTTTTATTTATTTAATTTTATTCAATTATTTTATTTTATTTTATTTTTCAATTAATTGATTTTTCACCAATTTTCAATTCTTTTATTTTTCCATTTTTATGCCTCCGTTGACTAAATCGCCGGAGGCATTATGTTTTCAGGTTGTCCGTCCGGCCGTCCGTCCGTCCATGATAGGTTTTCATTACCGCGATAACTTGAGAACGGCTGAAGGATCTTAGTCAAACTTGGTGCAGGTATGTATAATGTTACCTGCTTGGTGCAGGTATGTATAATAAGGTAAAGATGAACTGATTATATTTTGGGGTCACGAGGTCAAAGGCCAAAGGTAAGAGGTCATGTTAGGTGAAAATCCTGTTACCACGATAACTTGTGAACCAGTGATGGGATTCTGACCAAATTTGGTACAATTATGTATAATGCTGTAAACATTAACTGATTAGAATTTGGGGTCAAAATGTCAAAGGTCAAAATCTGTAATATGTCTATAACTTGAGAACGGATGAAGTTATCTAATTCAAACTTGGTACAGGTATGTATAATGATGTAAAGGTTAACTGATTAGAATTTGGAGTCAAGAGGTCAAAGGTCAAAGTCTGTAATAGGTCTATAACTTGAGAATGGCTGAAGTGATCTAATTCAAACTTGGTACAGGTATGTATAATGATGTAAAGATTAACTGATTAAATTTTTGGGTCAAGAGGTCAAAGTCTGTAATCGGTCTATGACTTGAGAACGGCTAAAGGGATATAATTCAAACTTGGTACAGATATGTATAATGATGTAAACATGAACTGATTCAATTTTGGAGTCAAGAGGTCAAAGGTCAGAGGTCATGTCAGGTAATTGTGCAATTGAGTGTGCAAAACATTTTTATGTGATAACTTGAGAACAGCTGCATGGATTTAAAGCAAAGTTGGTACAAGTATTATAATGATATAATGTGGGCGGAGGAATATCGGTCGATGTCGTGACATAGAAGAGTATCGTTCTAGTTTAATTATTTGATTTTACAACGTTATTATTATTAATTTTTTTTACTATTTAATTCTTACATTATCCTTTTTGGTTCCAGGGGGGGTGGGGGGCATACGGTTTAGTCTTGGTAACTGTAGTGTCCTGCTTTTTGGAAAAAAATACGTTTGTTGTTATGAAGTAGAATTTCAGGTGCTACCAATTGGCTAATATTATTAGTTGGTTATATTAGGAACCATGAGCAATCTCTCGTTAGATTATGAAATGAAAATGTTATGCTCTTTGACCTAGTTTCAGCCCTGAAGCCTCCAATTTCAGTCGCTAATTTAGCTTTGGTCACATGAGCTCGTTTCTAACGTCATCATGGTCAATGTCACAACATCAGCTATATCTGTTATATTTATCTGTACCATTATAATATTTGTTCCTCTCTCTCCCCCACCCTCAATCTCTCTTCATACAGAGCATGCATCAGCAAAGACCCCTTCTATGACATGCTTGCTACACGTAAGAAGAAGATTTCCAAAAGCAAAAGCTTTGCGTGAGCAAGGCATGAAGGTCGTTTCAAGTGACCTTTCCTTGATACTTTGGGATGTGTTAAAACTGTAACTTGCAGGATCCCTCGAGTGGTCACACTTCGTAATGACTAAGGAGATGTGACGTGAAGGGGGAAAAGCACAGAGGAGGTCGAAGAAAGGGAAAAAAAGTATTCAGGTTTGGCTTTCGCGGCTCAGACTTTGCCGAGTTGGTCAGAGACTTGCACTTTGACGAGGCAACGCATCGGGTTGTGGAGTCCGAACCCTTTGTGACAAAGGGAAGGTTGTGCTAACTTTGCGCATGGTTTTGTTGCATGAATGCGGAGGCCATTTTTAATATGGTGAATTTACATTTGCCTTTCATGCGGCATCGGTATGTATATATGTAGAATTGGTTATGTATGATATCCTCCGCATGCATCCGAGTGAGGAGGCCTCTCCGGCTGGTACGGTTTCAAGATGGAAGCTACCCTCGCAAATTTCCGGGATGCTTCTATAAGGGTACTCCTGCTTTGGGTCTTGTAGCCATGTTGTCGTCGGAGTTTCTAAGAGGGGCAGGGACGACCGGATTGTGCAGGGGGTGTCGAAAGAGGTTTCGAGTGTCACTAGTCCGAATAGGAGGATTCCGCATGACGCTGGTGTCATGCGTAAAGAATGGCCGACGTAACATGTATGTAGCTGTAGAAATTAGACAAAATGAGCCGAAAATACTCAGATAGCGCTTTGTAATTGATACCTGAGGTTCCATGCTCACTTCCTGTACACCGCAATTTACACAAGCCACCTGTGCTGGTCACGTTTGTTGCTTTTCAAATGCGGACCACTGTATGATTGTGATTGTGCAATTGTTTTTCAAGTATCTTCCTTTAACTCCCCCACTCGCTCTTCTTCCCAATAATTATTTTAATTCTAGGGGAGCAGTGCTTATTCTCAAAAGAAAATTTTCCATCAAGATAGCCATATGCCTCCACCACTTGGCCACCATGATGAAAAACTGTGGAAGTGGGTTGTGAATTATGGGTTCCACAATGGACTAGCATTTTGGGTGGAACACCAGCCCGGGATCCTGGAGGATGTGGGCTCAAATGTAGCTAAGGACAGTGTTAAGTTTTTGGATAGTCGGAAGGGATGGCGCAGAGGTTTTGATTGGATTGGTTGGAGAGATGGTTGGTGGGGGAATGGAGAGGCAGAGGATGGGGCCCTTGAACTGCATTTGATCCGTCTAGTCCGACTTATATTCCCTACTCCATGATATAAAGTATCAGATCGGTGCTCCGCAGGCCGGGCGATGAGTGTGCCATCCCTCTGTGGGGACCATTCAGCCGGGTCTCTGGTCTGTTAGCATTAGATGGTGGATGGTAACTATTCCAGTGTCTTTCGATGAAAAGCAGGTGGTTCGTCATAGGCACCAGGACCCAAAAAGCATTTCCTGCCTGAACTAACCGAGCTACTCAGTTAAACCCCTGGGTTTGCTGCTGGTGCCCCATTATCTACCATGGACCACATGTGAGAAGGTCATCCTCCAGGATATCAACAACGATTTGAATTTGAGCCTCTCTAAAATAAGGTTACCTGAGAAGGATTCCCTTCTCACCTACAACCTCAGCTGGCTCACTAATTAGCTTTAGGGAGGGTTTAATCCGGCTGGTCCATTGCAGAATGTATGCCTTTGACCGGGTTTAGTCGACTCATGACACCAGGCCAGACATTGTGGTCGACCTCAATACCCACAAGGAAACAGAATGGTCAATAAAATGTTACGGATCATAAGGAAGTATCGTGTGGAAGTATCACGAAGTAAGGAAGTATCGTGTCACCTAAAGTATCGTTCTCATTGGTCCTCCGAGGATGACATTTGTTCTTATTCATTTGCCTGGACCATTCGAAGAGAACTAATGAAAACGTGTCACTTGTGGTGGCCAATCGAAGATGAGCCATCAATTTAAAAACTTATGCTCTTGTGCGGCTGGAAGGCCTCCGGATGAATGGCAGATCCCAGGCCTGAAGCCAGTTGTAGACGTTACGGAAACAGTGTTATTGCATGCAAATAAACATACATTTTGGAGTAACGATGAAAGTTCTTCCATTGGAAAAGTGAAGGTCAATGAGAATGTATGGCACAAAATAATGGTTGCCCTTAAAGATGGAATAAAGACGATACAACGTAAAGTTGTACTTTAATTTTAGTACCTTGTGTTGTGCTTCTGTTTCTCTAAACGAATCCCGCACTACGTTGCTGTTTTGGACTGGCAACCCACATGACTATTGTTCCTCTTCTTGATGTATGACTGTGGCCCACCACCCACAAGGGGTGCTGTGTATTGATCACGTGGATTTTATATTAACTGCACCAGTCCCAGGAAGTGCTGTTTCTGCCATATTGGATCGATCAGGAGGACTATCTAGTCAATAGACATTTTAGGCCCTGACCAGGACTTGTTTTGTGTGATTTCCATCTGCCGGCATTAGTTGGTGGACGTTGAAGATCTCATGGTGTACTTCATGAAAAGTAGGATTAGGGACAACCTGAGATGGTGGTGAACAGCTGTCTTGAAGACCTGGAGGGTTTGTCCTGTTTGGAGGGAAGAATGAGATTGAAGAGAATGTGGAAGTTTGTTCCACAGGTCGGAGAAAGAGGAACAAATGAGTAGAGGTGAGCAGTGATCCTGGATTTAGGAAGTTTCACCAGAAGGGGGTTGATGGTGGACCGTGTGAGCCCATCAGGAACCTGGGGGTTGGTGGGATGACCAAGCATGGAAAGAGCAGAGGGTGCAAGACCACAAAGAAGACCGTACAGATCTTACATACTAGTAGTACGTACTTTATTGAGGTACTCACGTTGTAATTGGACATGCTTTGTAAAGGTACTCGGTTGAAAAAAAGATGTGTACTCGGATGTCTTTCTGGTGAGGCGGGTGCGCATGCGTGGATCCGCACGCGGGAATGGCGATGCTTGTGAAAGGTGCTCGCAGAACCTGGTTCATTAAAGCCTGAATGATCCAACAATCTTTGGTCACCACCTCTGAAACACTGACTAGCACCAGGTGGAGTTTTGTGGCCTATGTTAGGACATTTTGTGTGGACAGACAGAAAAATGCAATGCCCTCTCTGGCAAAGGTAATAAAAGCCTCACTCAAAGTTGGAGGACACTTCCTAGAAGTTTGTTCGAGTGGAGGACTGCAATCATCCATCTATACCTAAGCGACCTACCTGTACCACCAAGTGCACCAGTGCATAATAGAAGACCTTTTGATTGAAACATATTGTGAGATATTTAATGTCTGAAACCCCAAATTCAAACGAGACAATCAACTGTAGGTCCATAATGTTGATATATCATGCTCTATATCGTTGTTGGCCCTTTCACTCAATGTAGGGTGTATGCAGCCTCTGGAAAAGCGGCTGGAAATCAGTTTTGTTCCGTCGCCGAGGTGTTACTTGAACTTTTGGGCATCGATAGACAAGTATATGGTCGACTCTGGGTAAAAAAAGTTCTCCATGAGATATCGGCCCAACATGGTGCTGTGGGGTTGAATTTGACCACCAGGGTCCAGGAAGTCACTTTTTGGCATTTTTGTCAATTTTTATGGACTCGATGCTCCATGACTACTTATCGCGAAGCTACAAAACTTAGGTAGTAAACAGATATCTGAACATAATTGCCAATTCTGAAGTATTGAGATGCCGATGCTTTATTCAAAAAATTATCATAATTGAAACTTGGTTATTTATCCAATAAAACCAATATCCAAGTAATCTTCATCGTTTTCAAGTGATCATAGCTTCCTCAATAACGCACACAGACAGATGGAAGTGCGCACAGTAGCGGAACACACTGTGATCCTCCTGGGATGAAGCAACGAGGTCGTACATTGATCAATCATGACGAAACAGGGACAGTCATCGATTTGAAATCATGATATCTTCCTCAATAATGTAAATAGACACGTTTAACTGAACACAGTGGTAAAACCTACTTTGCTCGTGGAAAATGTGACGTGCCCAGGTCATACTATAATTTAATGAGACGTTATGAAGACTAATTATACACTTCTGCACTGAAATGTCATATTTGCCGCGTTTCAAAGTCTTCATAATGTTTGGTAATAAAACACATAACAGTGCAAATGCTCATGTCGGCAAAACCCACGAATACTTCCACCGTTGGGTGAAGCATCGCAGGCACAAAAATATTAATCCGGACATTAACATATCTGTGTAAATGAACACGCTAAAGTCACGGATGAAAATGCAGTCATGTATTTATTAGGTCATCTCATCTCGATTGTGGAAGGGATTCATTTATAAACTGGGTCGTGATGGCCGGATGTCTGTCCGCCCGTCCGTTACCTTTTTGTTATTTTTGCTACTCCTCCCATATCACCTGGCTGATTGTTCTGAAGCTTGACACATGAACACAAGACAGTAGCCCCCACAATCGCTCGGGCTTCGATTTTTCAATAATTTCGGATCATGGGAGTATACCCCTTGAAACCTCAGATCCATACTCGTCCCTTATTTACCAACCGATTTCCCTGAAACCCGATTAAGCCCTTCTACCTGATGGTCCGCAGAATTGCTCGGTCGTAGATTCTTCAATTTAGCATCAGGGGTCTTCCCAGGGGATCAGGGGGATCCAAGAGGGGTCCGCCCAAAATAAGCATAGGTCTGAACTATAACCTCAAGTGATGACCATCAGCCCACGTGGTGACTATTTATTTTTCTTTGCATTGGGTATACACACAGACACACACATTCCTCCCTCTGAAACCCACACATAAACATAACAACCAAGGACACACACAACATAGGAGTGTTAGACAAGCGTTACGCCTAGGTCCCCCGTCGGGGAAGTGATGTGAGTTGACAAAGTGGAAGACGCAGAAAACATGCGATGATGTGATATTTCGCTCACAAGGTTCAGACATACATTGAGGCGACCATCTTGGATTTTGACGTGGCGACCCAATTTTCAATAGCGTTCTCCCTTATGCGTAGATACACCCACACACCAGATTAGAAGTTGGTACTTCGCTTATTTTTCAAGATATTCCGCTCACAAGGTTCAGACATACATGGCGGCGGCCATCTTGGATTTTGACGTGGCGACCCAATTTTCAATAGGCTTCTTCCTTATGCCTAGATACACCCACACACCAGATTAGAAGTTGGTACTTCGCTTATTTTTCAAGATATTTCGCTCACAAGGTTCAGACATATATATGGTGGCGGCCATCTTTTATTTCGACGTGGCGACCCAATTTTCAATAGCGTTCTTCCTTCTGCCTAGATACACCCACACACCAGATTAGAAGTTGGTACTTCGCTTATTTTTCAAGATATTCAGCTCACAAGTTTCAGACATACATGGCGGCGGACATCTTGGATTTTGACGTGGCGACCCAATTTTCAATAGGGTTCTTCCTTATGCCGAGATACACCCACACACCAGATTAGAAGTTGGTACTTCGCTTATTTTTCAAGATATTCCGCTCACAAGGTTAATACATACATGGCATCAGACATACATGGCGGCCGCCATCTTGGATTTTGACGTGGGTTGCACCCACACCAAATTCGAATGCGGTCCTTCGCTTACACACGCACGTACGCACGCACGGACGGACACACGGACGGAGGGGAAAACCATAGTCCCCCTTTTGCTCCGCGGTGCGACGGGGGACAATGAGAAAACAGCCACTGAGCTTGGGGGGAAGTGCCGTCACTTCCCGAGGCACTCTGGGTACCAGTGACATCACAACAATGGCTCCGCCTTTCTCATCACACTCTGAGGGGAATTTCATATGGAGGGATTTGCTTGTCCCCATGGATGCTAACACATGGAGATTGTCAGAGCTTATCCTTTTCAATGCTGAACATCTCGCAAGAAAGCAGCTTGTACCAATTTATGTCTTTGTTTTGACTGCGCCGGGGTTTGGACTGCCTCCCAGACTCGGAGAGGACGCTGTAACCATTGCACTGCAGAGTATGTACAATGTACATGCATTAAAACAAACATCAGACCATGTACAGATTGTAAAGCAATCACTCCAATCAGCTAAGGCAGTGCAGTAATTTGACATTGGATCAGTCAATTACATTAGATCAGCATCAATATCATCATCATTTTCTTTCCCGCTCTCAATTAATTGTTCTGTAGATATTTTGGAGGGTCAGGTTGTTCGTCCGCCATGATATGAGGATAACAGAAAATCTCTTATGTACTTAAGTTGGAATCGTCCAGCTTTTCGAAACTGTTCATTACTCATCATCTAACTGTTCGTCATGCTGATCTCGAAAGCTAGTTAAGTGGCGGTCCGAGGACCATTTTTGTAGTTCCTACAAGAACAAGCATCAGTTCAGGGAAGGCCGGAGTTATGGCAAGTACATGGTCCAGGTACACACTTTGACTGCTTGCAGGTGCATGGAATCACCTCCAAAATCGATCTGGGAGTGGGTGGGATCTTTGGTCATCCAGACAAGGGTGAGATAATCATCATCAATAGCCCAGCCAAGTCCATGAGGATAAGGAGCTTCAATAATTGGAGACGGAGAACGACGATGGATACCTGATTGATAATATTACATTGAAGAACGTGCTGATAGAAAGGGTCTTTGTTTGGGGGTAAAACCCCTTCGTTGGGTGATGATGCCATGCAAAATAATATATTTTGCCTCATTCAGGTCGTTAGTAGACAACGGCCCGTACCATGAGCAAACAAACTGTTCTAACGAGGCCTCTAAAGATCTGCTGGAGTCAAATGAAGAGTCAAGGTGATATTTCCAAGGAAAGCCACGATGATATTATTATTCCAAGGTCCAGATTCACTCTCATCACTACTTCTGCAGAAACAGAGCTAAATACGCCCAAATTGCTTTCTTCATTCTCGTTCTCTATTGGCAAATGTATGGTCGCTCCTCCCATAGTGGATCACTTTGCTCTCACTGAATGGGGGCCACCATTTTCGTGACGGGAACTTCCATTTTATGGGAGGGGAGCCGCCATTTTTGGGATGGGAGCCATCATTTTCCGGGAGCGGAGCCGCCATTTTGCCGGGACGGGAGCCGCCATTTTCCGGGAGCGGAGCCGCCATTTTCTGGGAGCGGAGCCATTTTCCGGGACGGGAGCCGCCATTTTCCGGGACGGGAGCCGACATTTTCCAGGAAGGGAGCCACCATTTTCCGGGACGCTAGCCGCCATTTTCGGGATGGGAGCCGCCATTTTCGGCATGGGAGCCACCATTTTCGGGACGAGAGCCGCCATTTTCCGGGACGGGAGCCGCCATTTTCCAGGAAGGGAGCCACCATTTTCCGGGACGCTAGCCGCCATTTTCGGGATGGGAGCCGCCATTTTCGGCATGGGAGCCGCCATTTTCCGGGACGGGAGCCGCCATTTTCCAGGAAGGGAGCCACAATTTTCCGGGACGCTAGCCGCCATTTTCGGGATGGAAGCCGCCATTTTCGGCATGGGAGCCACCATTTTCGGGACGGCCCTATAGCTGCATTCACATCTTCTTGCAGGGCTTCTGCTTCATCCTGGGCATCAACCTCCCGATACAGTTTTGCATTTTAACTCGGAATCCAGAACACCTGAGACTGTGAGGTCATTGATGAAGATAAACAGCACTGGGCCCAGATTACTACCCGGTAGAATTATTCCACTTGTCATTCACCTCACCAAGCTGTATTGTGGCTTATTCCGTTGGAGAGCTAGCTTGAGTGCTTTCAATCAAGCAAGCCGCTTGTCAAGCGATAGCAAGCTGTTTGCTAACGGAACACGACGCCTCAGACACCACCCTCATCCCCCATGCCTACGTAATAAATAGACTTATCGGCACCTAAACAAGGTGAAGAAACATTGATCAGAAAGCAAAAGCAGAGGCTGAAATTCCAATCAATACATGCTAAAGAGAAGTAAAGCCGAACGTGAAAGCAACGCATTAAAACGTGCGCTTGTGTTTGCGACGTGACGTAATGACGTAATTTTCTGAACAACACGCTCAATCAATCACATTCTACTACCTGAATAAACCGCCATGAGCTTCGCTCTTTCGGTTCAGGTACCTCTCGAAACGATGACACAATCGCGAACGAAACCAAAAACCTCGCATTTCGTGGCGACCCTGTGGAAAAAAAATGGTCAAAAAAAAAAACAAGCAAAATTTCAATAATTTCGGGTGAATTATTAAAACATTAATTTTATTAAAATGTGTAAAACCGAATGGCCGCTACTGTTTTAATTTCAAGCACGTTTGAAAATAAATCCGTGGATCAACTGGAATTTATTCTGCATGGGCGTTTTCCATGTATGGCGAACAGCGCTCCACCATTACACCGCCCACTTTATAAACGCCATTATGGAAAATAGATATCGGGAAGCAGCAGCAAACGAACCAACATGGAGTTCGAAATACAAACGTTGTTAAGGTTTATCCTTCATTTATTCCATAGGTCATACATAAGACATGCACGACAGCGATAAACAGACCAAGTTCCGTCCCCCGATAGCTTGTACTTGTAGTTAACAATATAATTCACGCGACCGTTGTCTGGTACAATTATCATTATATGGTAATGTGAGTAAAAGATTAAATCGCTGACGTCGAGGTAAAGGTGTAAACATCGTAAGCGACGCACGAGGGTGTTGTGCTAATGACGGTGCGGCCGTGACGCGCCATCGCGGCCTGTTGTCGTCGCGGGTGCTCTGGCCGTCCCGGGCGCCACGTAACGACGTCCGTACGCGCTCCCCAGTCGGACGGGTCCGGGCCCGATGAACCTCGCAAGCCACTGCGGCGAGCCGCTTGCCGCGCTTCATTTCGCCAACTTCAACCAAGACTACACGTAAGGACGCGCCCGGAGACCACGGCCTCGACTAGCGAGCGAGGCGGCCCGAGTCGCTCCTCTAGCGAGGCCTCGCTCTCCCTCGTTGGGTTCCTTTGTCTGTCGATCTGCCATTGTCTTTGTCTCGACTATTGTTCGTCGTGGTTGTGTACACGCTTGTCCGGCCGACTGTGACGTTCCACTCGATGCGTGACGCGAAGGTTCTTTGTTTAACGTCATGCGTGATGACCGACGTCATACCCGAGCGCATGACGTGCACGGGCTAACGGTGTTCAGGTCGAATTTGATGTTGCCAGGTTCGAGTCGTGCTGCGGCCGATGTGGAATTGAGCACGCGCGCAGCCACGTGACTGGCGCTCAAACGGCATTTTAGAAGTGACGTCAGTCAAACCGCCACGTCATTTTTAGCAGTGACGTCACGTTTTCGTGACGTAGTTGAAAGGTGATTCCATGAGGAGCGTTGGCTCGATTTCCATATCCTGAAAAGCCGATGACTGCTCGTCGTGTGTCTGCCGTGTGTCTGCCTTTGTAGATCACTGGCGGTCGGCTCCAAATCCGGATACAGACTCTTCACCCTCAATTCCGTGGACAAGTTGGAACAGATCTACGAATGCAGTGAGTTGTGCTTCTCTCCATGTCCCTGGTTTTTTTTTTTGGTTTTTTTTCAGTGACGATCGCTCTTTCGAAATGGGAACTCGAGGCCGTTGGGACAGCGAGAGACAGAGGAGCAGATGGACAAAAAAAAACTTGACGGTATAAGAAGCAAGAAGGGGACTGGCGGAGAGGAAATGGGGGACGGAGAGGGGGCCCTGTGGGAGTAGAGGGGTACGTGAGTGGGTAGAGGAGAGACTGTCGGAAGTCATGCGTGGAACTTGTGTGGCGGTCTTTACGAGTCTCATGGCTGTGCGTCCTTCCGCTCCCCTTCCTCCCCTCTGAATCGTTCCTTGCAGCCGACACGGAGGAAGTATGCATCGTGGAACGACTCTTCTCCAGCAGCCTGGTGGCGATCGTGAGCCTGACTGCACCCCGCAAACTCAAGGTCTGCCATTTCAAGAAGGGGACCGAGATCTGCAACTACAGTTACTCCAACACCATCCTCGCCGTCAAGCTCAATCGACAGGTGAGCTCTTGGTCGTCGCATTACTACGTAGTCACAATTGCCGTCTTTTTACCTGCTTTAGATGAGACGGATTGGACTGTTTGGTGTTGCCATGCAACGATGTTTGGTAACGTCCATCTCTTTCCAACTAACAGCGACTAATCGTGTGCCTGGAGGAAAGCCTGTACATCCACAACATCCGAGACATGAAGGTTCTGCATACGATCCGTGAGACTCCCCCGAACCCGACTGGTACGATCGGTGTTGTATGAGGAACTTTGACGCAGGTGGAGGCCACCTGGGTCCTTGTACCCGTGCTCTATTAACGTGACATTAATGCAATCAATTTATCTTCATTTCACTGGGGTTGGAGAAGGAAGGAGGAAGGTGTTACACTGTTAAAAAAAAAAAAAAAAAAAAAGCGATGATGGTTGTAACTTGTGGAATGAACAATCACTGACATCGCCTCAATGCACCTACAACTCAAATTTAAATCTATCGACTGTTTGTTCTGCCACTACCTTTCCAGGGAGACCATTTCACACATTAACTAGTACGGAACTCGGTAGAGCGCACACCTCCGCCAGGCTGAACCGTTTACGTTTTGTATCCACCGATAGGCTGGATCTGGATTCGGACCTGAATCAAAATCTAATCGGCTTGTTCTTGTCACCTAACCCATAGTCAGGTTCACTATGTTTAAACAAATATAATTTCGTTCAAAATTTTGGGAGATTAGCAAACCTGTACATTTTTGGAATCATCAGAGCATGGAGAATCCGAAAATCAATGTTGGCATTTGCATAGACACAGATTTTGGATCTTCAAAATGGCCGCCATAAAATACATATTTTGCGCTATCTCAGCTTCTAGTCAACCTAGAAACTTAATTAAATAAGCTAATCCTATGTTTTCTGGGTCAAGGAATCCAATAAAGGCCTCAAAATAGTGCTCAGGATTATAGAAAAGCAACAAACAAAGGTAATTGAAAACAATTGTCTTTATATTTGTGATATAACTATTACATAATACATGATATTGCAAGTCCTTTGAAGTTATAGGTTTGGGTTTATAAAGCAAGAAAGCAGCCTTGTTCGTATCAGATTGAACTATAAGTCCTATACACAGGATCTACCTGGTCTATACCGTTCAGGAATATGCTTTTACAGATCATCACTGTCCTGAGTGTCATTTTCGCAAAGGTGTCTACGCAAATGCCAACATTAATTTTTGGATTCCTCATGCTCTGAATATTCTAAAAATGTATAGTTTTGCTAATCTCCCAAAATTTTGAACGAAAAAATAGTGAACCTGACTACAACTCGTCCACCAAGTTTAGTCATAACTCGTCCATAACTTTTTTTAATCTAATGTTATTTATCACTTTTTGCCTGATCTCTCAATGAAGAAGCACGTAAAAATTAAATAATTCTCGTACCCGAATCCATATTCAGATCTTCACCAACATCGAATCGATTAGTGCTTGTCACACACACAATCCCTGGTGTTGGGCTAGCGGCTAGGGTGCCGGCTTAGGATCCTAGGATCCTGGGTTTGAATCTCGGTCGATCGCCGAATTAATGCCAGGGGGGTTGACTCAGCCTGTCATCCTTCCGAGGTCGGCTAATTGAGTACCAGTTCACTGGTAATTTCCTGTTTGTCGTTGAAGGCGGCAAAAAGGGTTGGCGTCAGGAAGGGCATCCGGCCGTAAAACATTGCTTCAAAAAGGGGACC
The DNA here is from genome assembly GCF_964187855.1 of Myxine glutinosa. NCBI lineage: Eukaryota > Metazoa > Chordata > Myxini > Myxiniformes > Myxinidae > Myxine > Myxine glutinosa. Next base: position 19,067,498 of record NC_136265.1, read on the forward strand.
AAAAAACAACAACTACCACGGTCCCCGAAAAGGCCAACCCCCGCTTTGCGGGGAAAAATGGCCTCTAAACGGTGGGTTTTTTTTTTACACACCCAACCGGTCCGCCAAGTTTCGTCCAAATCCGTCCGCAACGTTTTGAGATATCCTGCTATGTGTAGTTTTTGGCCCTATCTCCCAATGGTGAAGAATCACTTAAATTCTAGTAGCCAGATCCAGATCTTCACCAAAATCTAATCATTTCATCCGTGTGACATACACTACCTCTCTGCCAAATTACGTCTGAATCGGTCCACAACCTTAAGATATCTTGTTCACAAACAGACAGACAGACAGACCGACAGACAGGGGTGAAGACATAATCTCCAACCACCTTTGGTGGCGGAGGTAAATATTCAAATTTCAATGTATCTCTTCACATGTAGCGAGTCCTTTCCTTTCACCAGTCCTTTAGTTTTGCTAATGAGGATTCCGTTTTGCTCGAACTGCTTTCTCGTGATTGTCCGAATCCATTACGCGAGATTGAAAATCAATAACACCTTTATTTGACACAGAGGCGTACGTACCAGCCCGACATGCCAAGCACTCTGCTTCCAATTCTTCCCGACCACTTCAAAAATACGGGAATTTTGTCTTTCATTCTGCAGTGAATGAACACTTTCGTTTTGGCATTGTAAAAAAGAAAATCAAACAAATGTATAAGGGATAACGGTACGGACTGAGAAAAGATGAGCTGAGCACGCCACTGGACTCTCACACTGCGAGGTTGGACAGGAACAGGAAGAGGACGCGCGTGTGTTGATGTTCGATCGAACATGCCCATTACGCCATGACGGTGTAGTACAGACTTGTACACCAAGCTGTCCTGGCCCAAACATCACATAATCACATTTTATCACTAAGAAAATGTACAAAAATGGTTTAACCGTTTAAATAAGGTAAAAAGTATCTCCAATCTTAAAATATATCCATTTGAAAATGTAAAAACTAAAAAACAAAATTTTTTAAGGCAAAAACCTGGACGTTTATTAATATTTAAAACACCCGGCCAGACGGATACTTAAGGACTGAAAAGGAGGACATGTCCGGGAAAAACCGGACTCTGGTAACTCTATAAATGGTCAATGGGGAAGCGGTAACTGAAGAAGTAGATGAATGCAAATCAAAACGTCCTGAGAAATTCATGAATTTTCCATGGTTTAAATATACTGGGTCCATTGTAACATCCGAAGGAGAAAAGAAAAAGCAATAAGATAAGCAAGAACTACGAAAGCCGATAAACGCAAGCAAACGGTGGAGTAGGATGTAATGGAGGCTGGAATTCGTATGGAAGAAGCAGAACATCTCGGCCAAGAAGACCAACATCTAGCCCCCAGCTTCGGTAGTGTAATGGTTTTAAAGTGTCCTGAGTCTCGGTAGTTCAAACCCAGGCCCAGTCACACCAAACACTTGAAAAATGGTAGGTGCTGCTTCCTTGCTTGACGCTCACCATTTAAAAAATAGAGCATGGCCAAACAACCATAGGTTGGTAATAATAGCGCAGGCTTCTTGTTTTGAAGTTCCTTGTAAGGTAATTCATGTATTTGGCCTTATAAAATGGTGGAGAGTTGTGGATCAGGCCTTGTGCTGCATATCAACGGGAAGATAACTGATAAAGAACACTGAAATGACACAGCGGACATGCGATCATGGAACAAATCACTCTAAACCTTGATTGTTGACAGCATTGGGGCTCTCGGTGGCCGAGACCAAGAGCAAAGTCCAGCGCACAATGAAACTATCAATACTATTCCTGGTTCTATCAAGCGCGCCGGTCGTTCTGGGGAGCGCGCCGGTCGTTCTGGGGAGCGCGCCGGTCGTTCTGGGGAGCGCGCCCGTCGTTCTGGGGAGCGCGCCCGTCGTTCTGGGGAGCGCGCCCGTCGTTCTGGGGAGCGCGCCCGTCGTTCTGGGGAGCGGGCCCGTCGTTCTGGGGAGCGCGCCCGTCGTTCTGGGGAGCGCGCCGGTCGTTCTGGGGAGCGCACCGGTCGTTCTGGGGAGCCCGCCGGTCGTTCTGGGGAGCGCGCCGGTCGTTCTGGGGAGCGCGCACCGGTCGTTCTGGGGAGCGCACTGATCGCTGACATCGTATTTTTCATATAAAGGCGATCAAACTGATATAACCGTACAACTGCACCCAAAACTTATTCGACCAAAACAAGCTATCGAACTACTTGACAACGCATGTGCAAACCATCCCAGGATGCTTTTGGAACTTGTAATTTATCAACCCAATAAGGATTTTAAAAGGGAACGTCTCATCCTATTACTGAATCGTTAGATTGGTGATTAATTTTGTAAAAGGTCCTTCAAACCTTACCACTCCTCATACTTACAAGGCATCAGACTGTGCATGCGCTCATGTCCACGTGCTCTTGTGTGCAGGACTTTGTGCCCTGTCCATCAGCAATGACAACTGTTTCCTGGCCTATCCTGGAAGTGCCACAATCGGCGAAGCGCAGGTCTTCGACACCGTCAATCTGGTAGGACTTCGTACAATGTTACTTTGGATCGGATAAGAGAAACATTTGTGGCACACAAAGACCATACGTGATGTTTACCCTGCACGGCTCAGGTTTTATAGCACACTTTTGACCCCTGTATCATCCTCCTCAGCGTGCCGTCACCATGATTCCTGCTCACGACAGCCCGCTGGCTGCCATGGCGTTCGACGCTGCCGGGACTCGTCTCGCCACCGCCTCAGAAAAGGTTTGTTCCCTCTTCTATAAACTCTTTGCTCTACCCCTCAGGTCGTGTTTGCTCCTCTACTCCCTGTCTCTTAAACTTCCAAACATTACCTGCCCATGTAATGCATGTCTGCAAAGCACCGTCGTTGGGTACAGGGTTGCCTATTCCCAGCGCCTAACCAGATCCCCTCAGAATAAAACGTATGCTGCTGCGGGTACCATAAAGATGGCAAAGTTGAGTGTGAATCACTCGATTAGGAATTGCCGTGCTTCGGCGAGTCTCTTAAACATGCAAATCCCCACAATTGGTTCTGGATAACTTTAGCGTTTTAATCTTTACCTCGTACGTGAATTGGTAGAGCTACAGATTTTCTGCTTCTTCTCTCCAGGGTACAGTCATTCGTGTGTTCACGGTTCCTGAAGGGCAGAAGGTCTTCGAATTCCGCCGTGGGGTGAAGAGGTACGTATGCTCTCATTCCATATCCTCCTGGGGGTTGTTTCCTCACGCAATCAAATAAGGGGCCATCTACTAGTTATGGTTCCCGAGGTAGGCATCAAGTGTTTAGTATTGGTGACCGTGGCGTCCCGCTTTTTGAAGAATATTTTTTCCATTATTTAATTTTTCATTGTATAATCTTTCAATTTAGTTATTTTCCAATTATTAAATTTTCAATTGTTTAAATATTTTTCATTTTTCAATTATTTACTTTTTCCATTATTTAATTTTTTAATTCATATGGTTCCTGGAGGGAGGGAGGCATTAAGTGTTTGTTGGTGTTACGTGGTCCTCCCGGTGACTACCTGGTCTCGGTGACCCCCGGACCGTGAGAGGAACTCCGCCAGAAAGATCTATTATTTATGCGCTTTCGTAACGCAATCAATATGAATTCCAATCAATAAGAAACCCCACACCAAGGATCCGGAATAATCAATGATATATTCCCCGAGCAATCAACAACCATCAACAATCAGCAATCAATATTACAAAGATGTAAACTCATCTACAATAACTCTAAGATGGCCATCTTATACATTCCTCACGTGAGCCCCACTCCCGACTCCCTCCATGGTCAATGTCTCTCACAATGTCTCCGTACTCCTGTAGTTCGATCTCCGCACGTGGGCGGTTGAACGGACCCTTCCTGACGTGCTTCCACCGGGCACGTCCCGTACCGGGAACAGCTGCTGCCGCGCACACCTCCTTGCCAAGCAACGGGGCAAAACCAAGCGCGGCTTGCAACGCGTGCGAGGCCCAAGGTGCGACCCGTACGCGTCCTTGTAGACGGTGAGGCGAACTGTGCCGGACGCTTGGTTCCGTGCACGAACCCACGGCAACTTGACGTGTCAAGGGGTAATTACCCCGCGCAGGTAACTCCTTTTGTCAGACGGGCTTTCAGACGCAGCGTCCTCCACGCTGCTCAATATCGATACCAACTCTTGTCGGAGCTCGGCGAGGAAGAAGAAGAAGATCGTCGCTTCTCCCGGACCTCGTGTCTTTTCTTCTTCCGTTTCCGTTCTCCTTTTTCCCAGAAGGGCTCCTGACCCTTTAATCACAACAACCTTTAATCGACTACACATTGATAAGCAAAGACCTGAATAGTAATTCACATACATTCACATAAATCCGTAACAGTTGGTCTTCACTGAAGCATAATTTAAAGTGCTACCAATTGGCTAATATTAAGAGTTGACTATTCCGGGAACCAACAGCGATCTCCGATCACAGTTCTCCAGTCACATATGCAACTAGAACGTCACTCGAGAGAGCATACCTCTGCCAGGCTGAACAGTTTACATTTTGGATTCCACCGATAGGTCAGATCTGGATCCCACTTGAACCAAAATTTTGTTCTCATCACTTACCCAACTCATACACATAAGGGTGAAAGGTGGGAGGAGAGCTCGACGGGTGAAGTACCAACCGAAAATGAAGGTGTGGAGGTTTAAAGAGGTGACAGTGAGGGAGGCATTAAAAGAGAGGCTGAGTATGGTAGAGGATGATGTGGTTGAGCTTGAAAGTGGTTGGATGTAAATGAAAGATAGTCTGTTGGGAGCCGTTGGTGAGGTATGTGGATGGATAAAAGGACCTCCGAGGCACTCGGAAACATGGTGGTGAGATGATGAAGTTGGAAAGAGGATTGACGAGAAGACGAAGAAGTTCAAGGAGTGGCATGAGGTGAAGGGTACGGGGGCAGAAGAGGCAGAGCATGAAAGTTATAAGGCAGCCAAGAAGGCTGCAAAGCAAGAGGTAGCAAAGGCGCAGGAGGCATTTAGGAAAATGTTCGGAGAACGCTTGGATTCGGAGGAGGGTCAGAGAGAGGTATTCAGGATTGCAAAGCAGATATCGAAAGAGAGGTGCGATGTGATGGGGGTGAGTTGCTTGAAGGGTGAAGTGGGACAAATCGTTGTGGACCCAGATGGAATTAAAGGAAGATGGAAATGCTGTTGAATGCAGAGAATGAATGGGATGGCAACATAGAGAGTAACCCAGTTTTAGGACCGGCAGAAAAGATAACTGAGAAGGAAGTTGAGGAAGTGATAAAAGCAATGAAGAGTAGAAAAGCGGGAGGGCCGACGGGAGTTGTGGGAGATATGTTGAAGGCAGCAGGAAGTTGGGGGGTGAAGAGAATGCCAGAGATCTGTAATCTGGTGGTGAAAGAAGGCCGCATTCCAGTGGATTGGGAACCGAGTACCCTCGTCCCTCTATACAAGGGGAAAGGTGACCCTCTGGAGTGTGGCTCGTACCGAGCGATAAAGTTATTGGAGCATGGAATGAAGGTATTGGAAAGGGTGTTGGAGAAGAGGATAAGGAAGAAAGTGAAGATCGACGAAATGCAGTTTGGATTTATGCCAGGAAGAGGAACAACAGACGTGCTTTTTATTGTAAGGCAGTTGCAGGAGAAGTACATGAAGAAGAGGAAGAAGGGTTTGTTGATCTGGAGAAAGCATTCGATAGGGTTCCATGCAAAGTAGTGACATGGGCATTGAGGAAGTTCGGAGTGGAGGAATGGTTGATCAGAGTAGTGATGGCAATGTACGAGAGAGCGCGCACAGCTGTAAGGACGGAGGACGGGAACAGTGGTGAGTTTGAGGTGAAGGTGGGAGCGCATCAGGGGTCGGTACTAAGTCCACTACTATTTGTAGCTGTGATGGATGTGCTGGCTGTGCTGGCTCGGAACGTAAAGGAGGGTTTACCGTGGGAGTTGTTGTATGCAGATGATCTGGTGTTGATTGGGGAGAGTATGGATGGACTGAAGGAGAAGATGAACAAGTGGAAGCAATGTATGGAGGCAAAAGGTCTGAAGGTGAATATCGGAAAGACGAAGGTGATGGCAAGTGGTAAAGCATGTGGTGAGGTGGAAAGAACTGGGAAGTGGCCCTGTGCTGTGTGCAGGAAGGGTGTCGGAGTGAACTCCATTCAATGTACAATGTGCACCGAGTGGGTTCATCAAAAATGTTGTGGTCTGAGAGGGTCATTAACCAGTGTGGCAGCTACATTCAAGTTTAAGGTGTGCACAGAGGGAGCTGCAGATGGAGGAAAGGTTGAGTTGGATCTTGGAGACGGCATGAAGCTGGAAGGTGTGAAAACATTTTGCTGCCTAGGAGACATGCTGAATGAAGAAGGTGGATCAGACTCGGCAACGGTTGCTGGAGTGAGATGTGCACGGAAGAAGTTTCGGGAACTGAGTGGCGTGCTGACGAGGAGGGGAGTGTCGTTGAAGGTGAAGGGAAAGGTGTATGCTGCATGTGTGAGAAGTGTTATGATTTTTGGGAGCGAGACATGGGTAATGAACGAAGAGCAGCAACGAAGGCTGGAAAGGGTGGAAATGCGAATGGTTCGATGGATGTGCGGAGTTTCGTTGAGAGAGAGGAAGACAAATGATGAATTGCGAAAGGTGATGGGAATAGAGCCTGTGATGGATGCTGTGAAGAGAAACAGGTTGAGATGGTTTGGTCATGTGTTGAGGAAGGATGAAAGTGACTGGTTGAGAAGAGTGATGGAAATGAATGTGGAAGGAAGTAGAGGACGGGGAAGACCGAGAAAGACCACCAATGGTGGTGGAAGAAGAAATGTGGACAAAGGGGTTAACAAGGGGAGATGCAGAAAATAGGGCAAAATGGAGAAGATTGTCATGGGGCATTGGGGCCCGCAAGGCTAACCCCAGCTTTAGCAGGGAAAATGGCCTTAAAATGCCTGTTGTTGTTTTGTTGTTGTTGTCACTTACCCAATTACCCAACTCGTCCACCAAATTTTATCATAAGTCCCCAACTTTTTGAGATATCGTGCTATATATCGTTTTTGGCCCTATCACTCAATGGTGAAGAATCACTTAATAAATTATATAATCCTCATATCCGGATCCAGATTTGAATCTTCACCAAAATTGAATCGATTATTCCTTGTCACACACCCAACCTATCTACCGAGTTTCGGCCAAATCCGTCCACAACTGTTTGAGGTACCCTTCTCACAGGCAAAGACAGACAGACGCGTTCGTTGGCGGAGGTAAAGATGGTAGTTTTTAAATGAAGACCATTCCAACCGCCTCATCATACTCTTCCGGCAATCCCCTATTGTTCCTTAATGCAATTTTGTTTTCAATTAAGACCCGTACGCCTTTTGGACGTTTTTTTTCTAACTCGAGTTGTGGTTGGCAAAATTTTCATTTAAAGGGTGCATAACCTTTCACCTATTTTTTTTTTTTTTTTTTTTTTTTTTTTTTTTTTGTATACAAGGTCGACGCTCGTGAAAGAGCGAACATTAATCACACAGAAAGACAAACCGACACATAAAACATATAACATAGGGAGCGGTAGACAAGATGGGGAGAGAGGGGGAAGGACACAAACACAACATTTGAGAGCAGGGACCGAGAGACATGGAGTCATCGAGAGATCTGAGAGAGGGCGAGGGCTTGGGGGGGGGGGGGGGGCGTGGGAAGGGGGGGGGGGGGGCGTGGGAAGGGGGCGGTGGGAGAGGTATAAAACATATGGACACTGCCAGGACTTCCAGGAAAGAAGTTGGAATTTCAAACAAGGTGGATCTGGGGTGAATTAGCGGGGGTAGAAAAGATCAAGGTTTTGGATGGGGGAAGATAAGAGATGGTGGTGAACAGCTGTTTTAAAGACCTGGAGGGAGGAGTGGGATTGAAGGGAGTGAGGGAGTTTGTTCCAGAGGCGGGAGAAAAGAGGAATGAAAGAGTGAAGGTGAGCAGAGAGCCGAGATTTCGGCAGTTTAACCATCAGAGGGTTGCTGGCAGATCTTGTGCGACCTGTAGGAATATTTGGGGGACAGAGCACAGAGAGAGCTGGGGGTGCAAGGCCGGAGAGGAGTCGGTAGAAGACAGAAAGACCACCTACCTGCCTGCGGTGAGTGAGTGAAAGGCCCTCAGAGATAGCTTCATCGCGGGAGATTCCAATAATTCTGAAGCCTCTCCAAAATATTCCCTCCAAAATGGAATCCGTTCATTTTTGTTTTACAATCCATGCTCTTGCCAAGTCTGCTTGAAATCCCATCAGTGGCTCTTAAGTTTTTGTGGTAACTGCAAAAAATAAATAAGGGCCGTACACTCACATGTACGATCCCAAAACTTAATGCCTCCGGCTTTGGAGGCATAAAACAACCTTTGGCATTGTTCTTCTATGACTAAATCACCCCCACCCACCCACCCACCCACCCAGTTTCCTTTTTACATCCTCTTCCTAACCTCAAACTTTAAATTAATTTCCTTCTACATGTAGGAGGCCCGAACAGTCCTTTTATCACTCAACCCAACTTTTGTTTTGCTGTTTGAACCACCTGTTGTCTTTTATGACTAAAATGCTTTCGCTACATCTACAACTTCGATACAACGAACCTGGGTTCATCTTCTGACCGAGGTAAACGCGTGCGTATTTAATCATTGCCAAAACCAATCGATCCACAAGTGTACAGGCCAAATAGTTCTGACATCAGAGCGTATTGCAAATGTGCCATTTATATGCTGGAAAACTGGAGGTGAACCAGGTGGGTGACGTGTTCAACACAGCAGATTTATGCATCGGTACATTATTTGGAAACATGACCGCTTTCTTACCTGTGCAATGATCCGTGAGAGGCAATGTCGTCATGGCTCGTCATGGCATCGGCGAGTTGCCATTGCTTTCACAGACACGTGCGTGAAATGTCTCTCCGATCCAGGTGCGTGTCGATCTGCTCCCTGGGGTTCAGCTTGGACTCGGTGTTTCTTTGTGCCTCGAGCAACACCGAAACGGTGCACATCTTCAAGTTGGAGAGTCCCAAGGAAAAGTATGCCCGCCTTGCCTGGTTGCAGGCTGCCATGTTACCATGTAAATGCCAAAGTTCTATCCAAGAGGGAGATATTAATGGGCTTAAAGGAAAGAAAGACATTTCATGTATTTAACTTCTTATTGTTTCTACCCCATAACTAAACCTTTTGCCAGGCCACAAGAGGAGGCAAGCACCTGGTCTGATTACCTGGGCAAAGTCCTCATGGCTTCCACGACATACTTGCCGTCGCAAGTTTCCGAGATGCTGAACCAGGGCAGGGCCTTCGCCACTGTACGTCTGCCTTTCTCAGGCCATAAGAATGTCTGCTCCTTAGCGACGTGAGCACCCGCCAGCCTCACCTATTACCCCCCTCCCAAATTGTAGTGCACCTGAGCTCTTCGATTAACCTCAGGGTGACCATAAGTGCCCCTAATTGGCCTCTCCCGAGCCAGATTTTTTTTTTTTGTGTGGGTTTTGCAGGGTGCAAAAACTTCCCCGATTGCTTGTGGCCTCCTCCGATGGCTACTTGTACATCTACAACGTGGATCCCCAGGATGGTGGCGAGTGTACTCTTATGAAGCAACACAGGTAGGCATCTACAGCAGCAGCTTAGTGTGTGGACTTGTCAATCTCCCCTCCCTTCCACCCCCATAAAGTCTCAAGTGAAACTCAAAGGGTAGGATTTAGAATAAACTTTCCAGACTTACAAATGAAGAGTTGCGTAGCATGCACACGTGGCATCCTGTACAGCCGACTACGCGTCAACCAAAATCCCAATGAGGTAAAAAGGGCAATTAAAATAAACGTCAGCAAAGGATCATGGGGCACCGATAAATTTGCAGCAAACAATACCGCGCTTGGTGGTAATGATCGCCAAGAGTACGAGTTGGTAAACAATGGCCCGCGTTGACGTCGAACAGCAAGCGATGTGGGTGACAATCGCGATGGGGTCGGAATGCCAGGATATTGCTCCAAATGATTTGCACGAGAGGACTGCCCCGAAAGCTTGGTAATTGCACGTGCTGAGTGCACATCAGCTATGCTCCAGATGACTTGGGATGGAGATAATTGCCGGAAGCATCGTGCAAGTGGTGCTAAAGCTTCTAGGACCAAGAATGTAATCTTGTACCGAGCGACATTCCTCTACCCTATTTACTTGAGGAAAGATGGGAAAACCACAAATAACTGGCAATTTGCGGAAAGCAGCCTCACAAGCATATTCGGTAGCAGTTGGCTAGGTTGGTCGCTGCAATAGGCCCAACTGCAAAACATCTCTGCAAGCCTTTATCTAGGTTTGGTGGTGCGACAGGCCCAACTGTTCCAGTATTTCCCAATCGACTCTCCGAATATTTCCATTTCACCTTGAAATTGCTCGTTGCCTTCGGGTCACCCTGCAGGTTGGATGGCAGCACGGAATCGGTGGGAGGCGATATCCTTGACCCAGCAGGACCAGCTAAGTTTCTTGTTCAGCCTAGCTACGCTGCTGCGGTTGCCAAGCCAGCAACCATGGCCTCGCCATCCTGCCCAGGTACTGCCTGTGTACACCACTCGGTTGCCGATGCAAGCTGCTGCTTTTGCATAACACAAGTGTCAGGGCTCATTAAAAGAACTGTACAAAAATAAAGCTGTGTAGATAACACCACCATGGCAGTAATGGTATGACTGAGTTTGGTGTGGCATGCCTGTTTGCCACTAAGTTGAAATTCTCCAGGAAAAATTAGGATTGAGCATTCGAGATGGTGACGTCGGAGTGTGAAGGTCAACAACAGACAGATACACGGTCGGTCGACAGGTCTTTTGAATGCATGCAAACTTCATGAGGGTGGTTAAGGGCAAGGTTGGAACAATCGTGGGTCTTGACCTGGTGCATCGAACAAGCAGGAATCCCCGCACCCAGGCGTACTGCCACTATGTAAGCGATGGTTCAATTGGATGGTCTTGGACCTCGGGTGATAAATTGCACAACCAGTCACAGCAACGGATGGTGAATTGAGGAATGTGATATTGCCAAAGCATTAAACTTTTTTCTCTACTATCCGGACAATTGTATTGAGTGAAGAAAAGATTAAGCAATATGCCGAAAGTGTAACTTTATTGAGTGCAATTAAAATAATTAACCAGCAGGATCGTCATGAATGCTCACGTGGTCACGCCTGGGTTCTCCATGAGCAAATTTCCGGAGTTAGGAAGGCAAAATAAATTAAATTGGAGATCACATTTCAAGAATGATTAACACAATAGGATTAGAATGAGTAAATTAGTGGGACAAGTGAACTAGAAGTTCAAGAGATTTGGAAAATGTTGTACTAATATTTTAATTAACTTACCCTTTCAAAAATTTCCACTAAATTTTTGAGGCATTACTCCTCCTCCCCCCCCCCCCCCCCCTGCCAACTCCCTTCCCACCCCCCCCCCCCCCGAACCCCAACTGCCTTCTTGCTCCCCACCTCTCTCTCTCACCCCCTCCTTGTACACCCTCCCAGAGTGTATGACGTGTGTGGTGAGGCGGCGCTCACCTTCTCCTCCCCCCGCCTCTTCTCTCTCCGACTCCTTTTTCTTTCTCTCGCTCCCACCTCCCTTCATCTCGGAGTGTATAGCGACGTGTGGTGAGGAGTCGCTCAACCCACCCTTCCTCGTTCTCCTCCCACACCCTCGTCCCCTCTCTCCCCCCCTCATGTCAGTGTTTAGCGACATGCAGTGGAGGCATCCCTCTCCTCCCTCCCCCCCCACTCTCCTACCACCCTTCCTCGCTCTTCCTCTCCCCCTCCTCATTTCCTCGCTCTTCCTCCACCCTTCCTCGTTCTTCCTCCTCCCCATTCTCATTTTCCTTTCATTCCTTCCTCACTCTCCATAAAATATCACGAAGTCCATAATCGCTGTGCACCATCCAATCCATGGATAATAAATAAATGCCCCCTTGTACAAGAACCCAAAATGACCGATAGATCAAATCCTGTAGTGGAATACTGTACTGTGTGTGGCCAGGTTGTAACCAGCTTTGCACTTTGGTGTGCCTGTTATTTTGGAGTTCGACAGTTTTATCAGATCACCCAAGACATGAAACCATTACCGAGTGTTGACCTGTGACCTTTTATTCCAGGGTTTTCGGAGGAGGCAGGCGCGGTGGGTGGAGCGTCGCTCATTCCCGAGCACGAGATCACCCACGGGGAGATACAGCTGGATGATGAAAACGAATTTCCACCGGTGATACAACAGAGTGAATCCTGATGATTGGTTGGGGTTGCTTCCTGTGACCACTCGACGTTCGTTATCCACATCCTTTAGGCCTAAAACCCATTGTTGCCGACACAACCTGAAATGAGTGGCAAAATAATTGGCCGCTTTCCATCCCTTCTGCATTATCTTTGTCTGTACTCTTCTTCTTCTTTCTCTCTCTCTCTCTCGTTATCTTCCAAAGCCATGAAAGTTAGACGTTGAAATAGTGTTCCTCGATTCTGGATGAGAACGCGTCCATCTTCGTTGTATCCTGGCCCACCCCCGTCCACAGCACAATTGTTCCTTGTGCGTTTTGAGCCGAAACCGCCGCACGTTTGGAGGTTTTGAAACCTTTCATTTCCAATCGTAAAGTTTAACAATGCACAAGTCTTGCCATGTATGACATGCCGTGTCTGTGTGTGCATGTATCGTGGTGACGTATTTCCATATATGTGACAAAGTCCTGCGGAGTTTACATAGTTTGTGCTCGCATTGTTGGGCGAGTGTGCACTAGCAACTGCACTCGCCGCTGTAAATACGTCTCGCCTCTCAATTACGCTAGGCAACATAAAACTGAATTTTGCAACGAACATGCCAGCAGTTTGTTTGCTTCCTTTCTGTCGTTTTCACTTCGACTCGTAGACTTGCCGTGGGTTCCACTTTTCACAAATTGATAAGAGACTGGCACGCACGCTTGGGGGGAGGGGCGAGAGTGAGATTTTACCCAATCAGACATAAGTCTGATCTCGTGTCACTAAAATGCAACGGGTGGACTGTGATAAATCGACTTTTCACGCACCAGGCCTGGCTTGTTTCCACATGCAAGCAGAGCTGGAAGAATGCCTCTGCATTGCTACAGCATCATCGTCGTACGAGTCGTTTGCACGTGATGCATCTGCATACAGATGGCATGCCAAGGTGTGCGACGGCCGGAAAGCGACGGATGCCAAAAGCCTACGGGAGGCCGTGCTTTCACTTTGAGTAAACGAGCATCGAGCACCCGAGGTTTTCTGGCACGGCTTGGGCCGTGGAAACGTGGCATTCACGGCTTTGGCACTTGTGGGGAAACGCACCAGGAGCACAATGGGCAATTGTTTTACCACAGGTGTTTTAAAGGCCTTAATTGTTATAAGCTATCCTCTCCTGTCGTCCGCCCTTTTATCTGTGCCTGTACAGCCCTTCCCAATCAATTCCACACATTCCATATGCGCACGCACGTGCTTGCTCACAGAAGCGACCTTTTGCAACCAAAGCCGTGTAATGGTTCGTGGTGGCATCAATACCAATTTGACATCCAAATTGCTCGTTGAGTTTCTACGATGTTGGCTAGTTTTGCGCGAGCGGCCGTTTGATACTTCTGTTGCGACGAGTTTGGCCGCCAATTGCATCTGGAATGGCTTGTGGGCACATTTCCGACTATTAGGGGGGGGAGGGAAATCGTGATGATCAACGCAACGTGATCATCATGGCTCGTCTTGATAGGGAGGCAGACCAAGCGTGGCGTGCCAATGGTTACCGGTGCAGAAAGTGCAAAAAGGAGGCAATTCCCAGGTTTTTTTTTTCTCCGCAATAACGGTATCTTTGCTCCGCTAAAGGTAAGGCCAATCGATGTCCAGTAGATCACACCAATCTTTCTAGGATGGGTTGCCGGTGCTCAATTCCGTTTTGGAATCTCACACGCCGAATCGTCCGTCTTAAATAATCCCGCCTTTCAACAAAAGCTTGACGTCTGGTCATAAATTCCGTGTATTTTCGGACTCGGACATGTTCCCACACTCGTGCATAGTTTCAGGATCGAGAAACTGTCGTGTGTCTGTGCGCGTCAATTTAGCATTCGGGGGAAATGTACCTTCCCGGCTGCCATCGGGCCACGATTGTTCACGTTCCCCGTCGTCATCCGTTTTGTTGACTATCGATGCGAATCCTCAACTTGTTGCGCGTGGCCGTGCTGGCTTCAAATCCCTCGTCTGCGTCGTCTCGAGGCCACAATCCCAGCTCGAAAGAAGCAAGTTGTGGATCAAGACTGATGGATGTACGAAGTTCGCAAATCTTGTAATCTCTGCATGACAGTCTTCACCTATGTCCCTCGGTCCGCACCACCACCTTGGCATCTCCCGTCCTTTTTATCGAGATGTTGTATATGAACATGATTTATATTATATATTTGTGTAAGATTCGTAGCCTAACCCGATTGAACTTTCTTGGATATGGGCAGCGCTGCCTCTTCCTGCTGGAATCCATCGTCACGGAAGCTTTCTTTGTAATACAGCGGGGACAGGCTGTGGCTTGTGTAGAAAGTGTAAAATAAAGCGAATGTGGATGGAAAACTTGTCGACTTGTCATTCCGATTTGCAAATCATTTTTCTGTTACGGATCGTTACGTTTGCAATTCCTGACATCACCTTTAACCTCAGGAAGGCTTGGATGGAACTACAGACTGAATGAAAAATCTTTTTATTGCATACCTTGATTGGTTACGGTGTTAAAAAAAATTCTTGCAAAATTTCATCCCGATAATGGAGCGGCCAGCAATGGCAAAGCACAGGGTTACGTCAGACGGATAAAGTAAGCTGCGCCGGTGCCCGGCGCCACAGTCCGCTCAGATCTTCATCGCACGCATCGCAGACTCCAAGCTCTGCAAAAGAGAGTGGAACACACTTGTGATGAGTTAGGCCCAGAGATGTAGCCTGGTTTCCAAGTCAATGATACAGGGTCCGAACATATTAGAAGAAAAAAAAAACCCACTAATGACCTGATCAATCGATTCCACATTTGTTCCTTGTACACAATTTCTGCAAGGAAATGTAAGGCTGCGAGGTAGCATCATTGGCTGAGGGAATGGACGTGCCGCTGATGCAATGCCCTCTGCTGCTTAGGGCAGGAATTTGTAATTTGCTCAGGGTGCTGGCGATAGCTCGCCTACTCTTCGTGAAGGGATCTTTAATGTCCACCAACGAATGCTGGCAGATGGGACGCCCGGTTTAACGTCCATCCGAGGGACGGCGCACACATCGATGTCTTGCCCTGCCTGTGAAACACCAGAATGGCAGTTTATAGCTGGGACTGGATTCAAACCCAGGCTCGACAGTAGAGGCAAGTTTGCGTACCTCTAGTGTCTAGGCCATCCTGTCAGCCCTATCATGGCAATGTTGAGACGTCAAAAAAGTAAAAGATTCAAATATGCCCCTGAATAAATTCCTGTGGAACAACTTTATTTTTGCTCTTGTACGACAAAAAGTCGTATGTATTAAATAGATACAAACACCTTGGACGCAGGAGAATGCCATTTGGCCCATCAAACCTGTGCTACATCTACACCACACCTCGATAATTCAATATAATGGTATATATACCGTACTTAGATTCACTGGGGGTGGCCATGTGTGGGGTGGACGAGTGGGGATGAGAACCTGACACCCTAAGGCTGCAATCCGTGATACTTCACAAAATTGTGGTACTTGATTTTAATTGTGGGAGGAGTCAGACCCCAAAGCCCTCACCCCTCCCCCCTCTCTCTGCCCCTTCCCATCCTCCTTTCTTCCAGTTCTTCAAAGCAAGAAGGAATTCTTGCATCATTACATATTTCCTCATTAACAGTGGTTATAGTTAACCCTCTCTCCTCCCCAATACACCTTAATATTATGCCATTACCAACTTCACTTCCTCCTACCTCATTACCTACTTCTCTACCTTCCCAGCTTCTCTTTTCAACCTTCCTGCCTTCTCCCCAGGTCCCCAGTCACAATCTCACGAGATACATGTCCGTGTCCTAAATTATCCCCCTCTCGCCCCATCTTGTCTACCGCTCCCCTTATTATGTGTTTTATGTGTCGGTTTGTCTTTCTGTGTGATTAATGTTGGCTCTTTCACGAGCCTCGATCTTGTATACAAAAAAAAAAAAAAAAAAAATTAATCATCTTCTTCGTGATGCACAAAATACAAAGTTGACATGAAATAAAAACGAAACATTCAATTCACAGATTGTCATCTCGCGATATTTTGTGACTACTGTGACAAGCGAGCTAGTGTATAGATCAGAATTCAATTGTGAGAAATGGGTTTTTTTTTTAAATAAATAAATAAATAAGTAAATACAAATGGTAAGATTGTAAGGAAGCATGAGTTGTCCAAATATAAAATGGTTGCTGAAAATGGGGATTGGGATGCTCCTTAATGATCCATACGATAAAGACGAGACATCCGCGTGTGCGTCATCGATTTAGAAAAGGACATGGGGTCGTTAATACCCGAATGGGGTATAGGTTCAACAAATGGAAAAAGGAAAGAAAAACTTTAAGCTCAGCCACTTCCTCTGTGGGAAATGGTGCAAAAGTCAAAGTGGGAAAGATGCTCAAAAGGAATCGTTAAAATCGATTAGAAATTAAATAAAGGCAAAACTCACAAGAACGGTGGAAAATAATCCAAATATTGGGGTCAAGGTTTCAAGAGTTTAATCGTTTTTGTCTACATTCACTGTGTATATAAAAACGACAAACACGGCCTGTCTGTCTGTGAGACTGTGATTATGTCTATTAATTACGTACTATTGGAATGCACCTCTTAAAAATTTTGACCCTTTAAACTGATGAGACCCCTTGGTCCCCGTTCTCTACTGTCGTTGTGTTTGCCTCTCTCTCCCCTGTCTCGTCTCGCGCTCCCTTTATTATATGTTCTACGTGTTAGCTCTTATACGAGTCTTGACGAAGTCCACAAAAAACACCTTTGAAGACCCTTTATGACCCGAAAATCCCTAAGACCACCAACATCCTTAAGACCACCAACATCCTTAAGACCACCAACATCCTTAAGACCACCAACATCCTCAAGACCACCAACATCCTCAAGACCACCAACATCCTCAAGACCACCAACATCCTCAAGACCACCAACATCCTCAAGACCACCAACATCCTCAAGACCACCAACATCCTTAAGACCCTAAGACCTACAGCCCCTTTTTATTTTTAAGAATCTTTCGACACCTTTAGATCCCTTCACCCTTTTCCACCCTTTAGACCCCTAGAACCTTTTGACCTTTAGACCCCTGGGATCTTAACACCATTAAGACCCCTTGCATCCTTCAGACAGATTAGATAACTTGGACCCTCAACCATTTAGAGCTTTTTATATGCTTGAGAGATTAGACCCCTTACACCAACTCCTTTTGGAACACACCATTTAGACCTTTTGGAACACACCATTTAGACCTCCTTTTGGAACATACCATTTAGACCTTGAGACCATCAATAACCTTTTAAACGCTCACCATGCAAAAATCAATTGTCTTCTTGCAAAACACATATACTTTTTTTGTCCCCGGTCACACCGCGGAGCGAAAGGGGGACTATGGTTTTCCCCTCAGTCCGTGTGTCCGTCCGTCCGTCCGTGCGGGTGTGTGTGCATGCGTGCGTAAGCGAAGGACCGCATTCGAATTTGGTGTGTGGGTACAACCCACGTCAGAATCTAAGATGGCCGCCGCCATGTATGTCTGATGCCATGTATGTCTGAACCTTGTGAGTAGAATATCTTGAAAAATAAGCGAAGTACCAACTTCTAATCTGGTGTGTGGGTGTATCTCGGCACAAGGAAGAATGCTATTGAAAATGGGGTCGCCACGTCAAAATCCAAGATGGCCGCCACCATATATATGTCTGAACCTTGTGAGCGAAATATCTTGAAAAATAAGCGAAGTACCAACTTCTAATCTGGTGTGTGGTTGTATCTAGGCACAAGGAAGAACGCTATTGAAAATGGGGTCGCCACGTCAAAATCCAAGATGGCCACCACCATGTATGTCTGAACCTTGTGAGCTGAATATCTTGAAAAATAAGCGAAGTACCAACTTCTAATCTGGTGTGTGCGTGTATCTCGGCATAAGGAAGAACGCTATTGAAAATTGGGTCGCCACGTCAAAATCCAAGATGGCCGCCTCCATGTATGTCTGAACCTTGTCAGCGAAATATCATATCATAGCATGTTTTCTGCATCTTCCACTTTGTCAACTCGCATCACTTCCCCGACGGGGGACCTAGGCGTAACGCTTGTTTTTTTTTCATCAAGTGATGTGCAAATTCGACCCACCCAGAGGGTCAGTACTCTTATAGTATGACAAAAAAAATCAAAGCGAAATGGAGGAGATTGATTGCATTTACTATTTAAAAGATACCACTGCATTTTGAAACTCTACCTTGAAGTTATCCTCCTTTTTGTAAACAGTCACTGGAACACAAATAGGACAAAAAGCTTCGAAATAAATAAATAACCAACAACTTACGTCAAGTGGTTCGACATTAGGGATCAAAAGGTCAAGCGAGCCAGAACTGGCATTTCCATCATACTAATGTGTTTTAAAACTACCTCACACATATTGATGGGGACATTTGCAGCGTACACGGACTTGTATAAAGACTTAAGGGAATCCTTCGGATGACATTGGTGTGAAGACCAACGCTCCATCCCTTATCTCTACAATTACCGAGCACGTACCGAGCACTCCCACAAAACCATGGCTCCGTCCATTCCTGTGCTGCACAGCTTCCTGCAGTTCTTCTTGTCGCCTTCGATAATGGAAAGCTGCCTGCAAAGCGAGGAGGACAACTTGAGGGCTCAAACTATATCCTGGGCACGAAACCCCCACCCAAAATGAGATCCTTCCTGCAAGAAGTGGGATACGATACCTGCCAGCATGGGATTTCGAAATGTCCTCTTATTCGGCAACGAGATGGTACAATGGGAATGCCCTCGAAATGACAAAACACTCACGTGATGCTGTTCTGATGCAGCGTTTGCAGCAAGGAGTCCGACTCGCTGTTGTTGGCTCGCTTGTCCATGTTCTTGAAACGCTCCATGGCAGACATGCTCCCTTTCTGACTGCTCTGCTTACTCCCCTCAGCCTTGCCCAGACAGTTTACCTGGCCATCCTTGAAGGAAAACAGCACCAGGCAGCAGTCGTGGCCCTGAGGTCGACACCGGGAAAGGAATGGAAGATATTTAATGACACAAATTAGACGCAAACTCCCGAGATGGGAAGGCCACATCTCGTGGTAGTATGAGCTGCAAGCACAACTTACTGCAGCAACGATCTTCTCTTCGGAGATGAAGGTAAGGGCAAGGAGTGGAAGGAACTCCACCTTCACCTGAACCACACTGGTTTCACATGAAAAACACCCATCATGAATACAGTCAACAGAAAATTTAACACGTACAGGTGAATAAAATAAAGGCATCACAAGTTTAAAGATTAATCTGATATTTTTATGATCGAAAAGTCGATCTTACAAGCATCGTCATTGCCCAGTGCGGTGGTGTGACCGTGTCTCCAGAAGGCCCAGGAGTGTTGACGAGGGTCGTTTAAAATAATACCTTGACATTTGATTGTAACAACCTTTCCGTTAGAAATACACTCAACACGATCAGCTCACAGGTGTTCCCTTCCAAAGTGATTTGATGAACAGAAACTCGTCGCTCGCTCAAAGTTGCATCATCAACTTGTTCGGTACTTGAGATGTTGATCGAGACGTAGCCGGTCAGCGAATTTAAAGGACTCGTCATTTTAAGGGCAAGTCGGGCGTTTATTGGGTTTTTTTCATTTTAGGATTGAATTGGAGAAGTCAAGTGGGGAACAAGGAGAAGGGACTTACAAACTGTATGACAAATGTTTGATGTGGGCAGTAAGGGCTTAGTGGAGAGAGGGTAGTCATTGCTGTAGGAAGTGTGTAGAAATGACATACTTTAGGATTGCTCGTGATGGGTTGAAGCAACAGGTAGCTACTTTTCTCGAGATAATGGAATGTTAAAAAAAAATTAGAGATAAATGTTGGTTACATTTGTGGATGCAAAGAGCCAGGCAGTGCTGGGGGCGGAGCGAGCGCAGGCTGTGCTGGGGGCGGAGCGAGCGCAGGCTGTGCTGTGGGGCGGAGCGAGCGCATGCTATGTTGGGGGCGGAGCGAGCGCAGGCTGTGCTGGGGGCGGAGCGAGCGCATGCTATGCTGGGGGCGGAGCGTGCGCATGCTATGCTGGGGGCGGAGCGAGGGCATGCTATGCTGGGGGCGGAGCGAGTGCATGCTATGCTGGGGGCGGAGCGAGCACATGCTTTGCTGGGGGCGGAGCGAGCGCAAGCTGTGCTGGGGGCGGAGCGAGCACATGCTGTGCTGGGGGCGGAGCGAGCACATGCTGTGCTGGGGGCGGAGCGAGCACATGCTATGCTGGGGCGGAGCGAGCGCATGCTATGCTGGGGGCGGAGCGAGCGCATGCTATGCTGGGGGCGGAGCGAGCGCATGCTATGCTGGGGGCGGAGCGAGCGCATGCTATGCTGGGGGCGGAGCGAGCGCATGCTATGCCGGGGGCGGAGCGAGCGCATGCTATGCCGGGGGCGGAGCGAGCGCATGCTATGCTGGGGGCGGAGCGAGCGCATGCTGTGCTGGGGGCGGAGCGAGCGCATGCTGTGCTGGGGGCGGAGCGAGCGCAGGCTGTGCTGGGGGCAGAGCGAGCGCAGGCTGTGCTGGGGGCGGAGCGAGCGCAGGCTGTGCTGGGGGCAGAGCGAGCGCAGGCTGTGCTGGGGGCGGAGCGAGCGCAGGCTGTGCTGGGGGCGGAGCGAGCGCAGGCTGTGCTGGGGGCGGAGCGAGCGCAGGCTGTGCTGGGGGTGGAGCGAGCGCAGGCTGTGCTGGGGGCAGAGCGAGCGCAGGCTGTGCTGGGGGCGGAGCGAGCGCAGGCTGTGCTGGGGGCGGAGCGAGCGCAGGCTGTGCTGGGGGTGGAGCGAGCGCAGGCTGTGCTGGGGCCGGAGCGAGCGCAGGATGTGCTGAGAACGGAGCGAGCGCAGGCTGTGCTGAGGACGGAGCGAGCGCATGCTATGCTGGGGGCGGAGCGAGCGCAGGCTGTGCTGGGGGCGGAGTGAGCACAGGATGTGCTGGGGGCGGAGTGAGCACAGGATGTGTTGGATATGGGTCGGAATAAGACCAGGGAGATGGTTTGGGTTGGCAAATAGACGCTCAAATACAGAGATTCTTCATTCCCCAGGAATGATTGTGGACATGGAGTTGGGTGTTCCTTCGAAGGTATATGAGCAATTGATTTTAAAGTAGGGCTGAATGACTGTGACAGGTCACAACAGAAAGACATTGGAAGTGGTACACATGGAAGAGAATGATAAATGAAAAGTTTTACTCAGAGGGAAACATAGGTTCAGGTTTTTTTGGGAGTCGACTGAAAGCAAGGGGTTGTGAAGTAACGTTTCCTGCAATTCTTTCGGGAATAGGAAAGGGAATTGAAGTTGAGTTGACCGCTAGATGCCAAATTATGGTTGGAAGAATGGTTTACAGAGGGTTTTGTATTTCAGAAACAAAGGGAATCATTTGGGGGCAAAGGGAGTGTTTGCAGAATGAATGCCATACACCGAACAGAAAGGGGTTTGCACAAGGTATATCGGTGTGATAGGAAAAAGAAAATAGGACATGTAACAATCTGGGTAAAAGGCAATGTATCGAGAGAAAAAAAGATGGCAATCAGTCGGTGATTGAAGGAAGTTGTAGTGACAAGTGATGACAGGATTCAATAAGTTGTTTAAATAGGAACTTTCTCTTTGGAAAAGCAAGAGCGGCATTAAAGACTAAACCCCACCAATGAAACGGGGCCTCAGAGGAAAACTTACGCCATGTCCTTGTTGACGTCGGCGACGAACACGGTGCTGTCATGACCAACCCAGGCTACCTGGTTTCCACTGGCGGAGAAGCTCACGTCGTGCACCCAGCCACCGTTGCCGCTGCCGAACTCGGCAAGAATATGCCCGAAGGTCATTTTGGTTCCCCACGGGGTGGTCGCCGGTTTGGCGTCGACCTCTTTGATGTAGCCAGAGAAAATTCTGGGGGGGTTGGATGAAGGATTCAAAATTAGCATTTTTCATTTTTGGACTTCACAACTAATATTCCGAATGACATCGACGACCGGAATAATCTTACTATAATTCACCAAATGTCTGTCTGTCCGTCCATTCCCAGGCACCGCAAAAACGGCTGAACCGATTGCAACAAAATTTTTGGGTGGGTAATCCTGGGACCCCCTGGAGTAAAATAGGCGTTTATTGTTTTCCCAATTTCCAATTTTTCCAATCACGATGGAATAATATTTACCGATATGAACAGTGATGCGGCTTTTATTGAAATTCTACAAATACTGTTTAGATTTTGATGATTTGCGAGTGATAGGATTTAACGGATGTTTATATAAATCGTTTAAAATAAAATAAGCCTTCAATTTCTGATATTTTGCCTTTTCATTTGGGCCTCCCAATTGAAGCCCCGCCCATAGGGCGGGTACCATTGCTAGTTCACCAAATGTCTGTCTGTTCCCAGGTACTGCAAAAACGGCTGAACCGATCGCAAAAAAATTTTGGGTGGGTAATCCTGGGACCTCCTGGAGTAAAATAGGCTATATTGTTTTTCCAATTTTTTCCCCATTTTTCCAATTTTCCAGTTTTTCCAAAAACTATGGAATAATATTTACCGATATGAACATTGAAGAGTGTTGTGGCTTTTATTGAAATTCCACAAATACTGTTTAGATTTTGATGATTTGCGTGTGATATGATTCAACGGATGTTTATATAAATCGTTTAAAATATAAAAAGCCTTCAATTTCTGATATTTTGCCTTTTCATTTGGGCCTCCCAATTGAAGCCCCGCCCGTAGGGCGGGTACCGTTGCTAGTAAAATAAATAAACCAATGTTGGGTCACAGACTCTAATTAAGTCAAAGGTCACAGGTCACAGCCATTCGAGATATTCATTCGAGTGATGTTCCATTTGCCAATCGTGGCCCAAACAGCCCATTGCCGGTGCACTTCCCCTTCCTGCCTGCATTTGAAGTCACAAGAACCAGCAGCGAGAAGGACGTTGTTTGGGTGCCACTCCAAGCTGAGCACGGTGGAGCGGATTGGTTTCTTTATGTGCTTGCTCACCCACCTGCAAAGGGGTCATCGAGTCAGGGGTGGTGAGACCACAACCGCGCAAACAAGCGAGTCATGTCGTTCGTACACGAGAGGGAAGCGAGTGGGCAAGCCCGGACAAACCAGTCGTTCTCCTCCTCAAAGTAGCAGATGGAGATGAGGCGAGCTCCGCTGCCAACGGCAAACTTGTTCTCCAGCGGGGACCATTTGACGGCGGTGGCTGCGCGATTGATGCGCAGAATAACCAACATGGGCTTCCAAGCTCCGTCTTTGAGGGTCCACACGTAGGCGTTTCTGTCAGCCCCGCACGTCACAATGCGGTTGCTATTTACTGCCCAGTCAATACCTGTCCGGTTCGGAACACAAGGACCGGTAAGAGTTATTTGTTTGCGGTCGGGAGGTGGGGGTGTGAGTGGTGGACGCTGCTGGTTCAGTTCACCATCGGTTGTGCGGCCATCTTACCAGTAATACGGCCATTGTGTTCCTTCAGCTCATGAAGTTTGGTCCATTGGGTCTTGTCCTTTTGGTAAATGTGCACTTCATGGTTATTCGGGCTGATCGCCAGCTCTGCACAAACAAAAATTTACAGAAGAGAAAAATAAATAATTAAAACACCTGTAATCACTTCGAATCCAACAAGGTAGGTAGGACAAGGCTATAAAATGTGAAAGAGCTGCACATGGCAAGGACGCATAATAAAAAGGGTCCACGTCCCGGACAACACACTGAGGTGTATGTCCGTATTCCCAAAAATAAATATGACGGTGGAAATAATCAGAGGATTGCCGGCAAAGGAGCTATACGATCAAGCGGGGCCGCGGCAGGCACAGATGGTCGCCAAACTCACGGGTGTGGTCTTTATTCCACGAGTGACAGCTGATCGGTTCCAACAGGAACTTGTGCAGAGACATGAGGTCTGTTGGGAACACTGAACATGCGTGTGAACAATCAAAACGAATTCCTGGCAAGACAGGTAGGCAAAAGCTGCACTATGCTTGGACGTATCCACAACCGTTAACCTTGCAAATTAAATTGTTACACTCTCCGATTATACGCGCTAATACGGGGGTGAACAAAGGCTCATCCACCTCCGCCAAAGGTGGACATTGGTGGATTTCAGCCCTGTTTGCATGTGAGCATATCACAAAAAGACATGGATATATTCGAACGAAACTTCGTGTACAGGTAGGGTATGTGACAAGGACAAACTAGTTCGATTTTGGTGAAGATCCGGATGCAGAACTAGCCAATCAGATTCACAACGTAAACTGTTCAGCCTGGCGGAGGAATGCGCTATACCGAGTGCCGATCTAGTGGTGGAAATGTGAAGGCTTGAAGGTGAACGTGGGATTGTTTGAAGGTGAACGTGGGATTGTTTGAAGGTGAACGTGGGATTGTTTGAAGGTGAACGTGGGATTGTTTGAAGGGGAACGTGGGAAAGATAAAGACAATGAAGACAAATACTGATGATAAAAGGAAGATCGTAATTAACGGGAGAGGAAGTTCATAAGTTTATTTAACCGATCTGTTATCGATAAACAAGGGGGAAGGAAGTGAAAAAGATCCAATAACGAGGATTTCAAAAGCTCAATCAATGTTTAACTTGATCAAAGATTAGGAATTCCAGACGACTATCACTAAAAACTGAGATGAAACTATTAAATTCTGATGTTAACTCTTATCTTATTATAAACCAAAGAAACACCGAGAAGAGTAGGAAAATGGAACGCAAACAAACGGTCTTCCAACATAGATGTTTGAGAAGGGTTCTGAAGTTCTTTTCTGGCCAAATAGGGTAAGAAAGGAGGACATATTGCAAAGCTGGCGATGGGTAGGGCTTCTTATGGGGAAGCAAGAGCAACATTTGACTAAAGAAGCCATGTTTTGGACACCAGTGGGCACCATGGAAGATGGCGAGACCAATGGATATGTGGAGGAGAATTGCTGAAAATGAACTTCCATTGGAAAGGAGAGTTGCACTGAAATGTGATTGGGGGTTGGGGGTTGATCGCTATTGAAAAGTGGGGGGCACATTTTCTGGGAAAATTATTTTGAAGTGGTTATGAGAAGACGATTATGTTTTTTGTCATTTTCATGAATTTGATATAATCGCACAGTCACCAATTTGAAATCTGATATCAAATTTAAAATTGAATTCACAATATATCAGGAAGTCTGAAGACTTCCGATGTAGGAATGACGCACAATTCCTCAAAAAATAAAATCTACCAAGATACAAACTTGTGGACCTATAAAAGTACCAACCAATCAGTCGTCTGTGGACGATTTCACATCAAATAACACTCATTAACCCTTTGTGTGCTGCATCTTTTTATGTCGTTTTCAAAAAAAAAGAATTTTCATCCTGTGATAAATCTGCGACAGCAGCACACAAAGGGTTAAACTTTTGGACAGCATCGCTGAACTACAAAATTGATAGAACAAAAATATCCCGTTTGTAATTCTTCTTGTCAGACGGCAACTCAACATTGGGTTGAGCTCAGTACTTTGTTCAAACCAAATCTACTGCATTTTACAGTGGGGGAAGATCCACGACACCTCAAATTCTTCATAAGCTGAAAGGATTCCACGAAAAGTAGGTGTATCTGCATATTTACACATTGGGCAATGAAGTGTCAAGAGGGGTGGGTGGGACAACGGCTGTCAATCAGCCTGATGGGGGCGGGGCCACAAAACGCATTTGACTATGTACTAATTAGAATGTCAGATCATCTATAAAGTATGTACAGTGCGGTACGATTACAATGCGAGTTTGTCTATAATGTACAGCGCTGTACCATTACAATGTGAGTACGTCTATAAAGTATGTACAGTGCTGTAACATTACAATGTGAGTACGTCTATAAGGTATGTACAGTGCTGTAACATTACAATTTGAGTACGTCTATAAAGTATGTACAGTGCTGTACCATTACAATGCGAGTACGTCTATAAAGTATGTACAGTGCTGTACCATTACAATGCGAGTACGTCTATAAAGTATGTACAGTGCTGTACCATTACAATGCGAGTACGTCTATAAAGTATGTACAGTGCTGTACCATTACAATGTGAGTACGTCTATAAAGTATGTACAGTGCTGTACCATTACAATGTGAGTACGTCTATAAAGTATGTACAGTGCTGTACCATTACAATGTGAGTACGTCTATAAAGTATGTACAGTGCTGTACCATTACAATGCGAGTACGTCTATAAAGTATGTACAGTGCTGTACCATTACAATGTGAGTTTGTCTATAATGTACAGCGCTGTACCATTACAATGTGAGTACGTCTATAAAGTATGTACAGTGCTGTACCATTACAATGTGAGTACGTCGATAAAGTATGTACAGTGCTGTAACATTACAATGTCAGTACGTCGATAAAGTTTGTACAGTGCTGTAACATTACAATTTGAGTACATCTATAAAGTATGTACAGTGCTGTACCATTACAATGTGCGTACGTCTATAAAGTATGTACAGTGCTGTAACATTACAATTTGAGTACGTCTATAAAGTATGTACAGTGCTGTACCATTACAATGTGAGTATGTCTATAAAGTATGTACAGTGCTGTACCATTACAATGTGAGTACGTCTATAATGTACAGTGCTGTACCATTACAATGTGCATACGTCTATAAAGTATGTACAGTGCTGTACCATTACAATGTGCATACGTCTATAAAGTATGTACAGTGCTGTACCATTACAATGTGCATACGTCTATAAAGTATGTACAGTGCTGTACCATTACAATGTGAGTACGTCTATAAAGTATGTACAGTGCTGTACCATTACAATGTGCATACGTCTATAAAGTATGTACAGTGCTGTACCATTACAATGTGCGTACGTTTATAAAGTATGTACAGCGCTGTACCATTACAATGTGCATACGTCTATAAAGTATGTACAGTGCTGTACCATTACAATGTGCATACATCTATAAAGTATGTACAGTGCTGTACCATTACAATGTGCGTACGTCTATAAAGTATGTACAGTGCTGTACCATTACAATGTGCATACGTCTATAAAGTATGTACAGTGCTGTACCATTA
Source organism: Myxine glutinosa (assembly GCF_964187855.1). Lineage (NCBI taxonomy): Eukaryota > Metazoa > Chordata > Myxini > Myxiniformes > Myxinidae > Myxine > Myxine glutinosa. Next base: position 19,094,711 of record NC_136265.1, read on the forward strand.
CAATGTGCGTACGTCTATAAAGTTTGGACTACAACATTTATAAACTAGAAATATCCTAAATATCGTTTTTGGCCCCAACACTCAATGGTGAAGAATCACTTTAAAACTTTAAAAACTCTTGTATTCGGATCCAGATTCGAATCTTCACCAAAATGTAATCAATTCTGGCTCAGTTAGCACTTTCTCCAATGTAACAACAACCAAATAAATGGTTGTTACCAAACAATTTCACTATGGGCGAGCAAAGAGGCTCCTTCGGAAGAAAACGTGAAGGAACATAGTTACACCGCACTGCAGCGGGAATGTCTACCTGTATCACTCTTTCAGTATTCACGAATCACGTGATACATTTTTAGCGCATGCGTACATCGTGCACTTCGTGCTTGGACCAATGAAATCCAGCACGAGCCGATACCGCTCTCTGTTATCAAATAATGCCCACCAGCGCAGTGTCGATTTAAGAGATAACTTATTTGGGGAAAGTTAACATTGATTTATACATAATTAGATGATATATTTGGAGAACATCCTGCATCTGGGCCTGCGTACAGAGCAAGGCATTTTATGTTATATTCGAGTAAAAAGTGGGGGGGATATGTCCCTCCACTGTCCCCCACCCATCGATGCCCATGGTGCAGAGAGGATTGATCAAGATCGAACAAGATGGAAGAACCTCATCGCGGCCCGATTGGCTGAAAAGCAAGTACGCTTCAAACCATGCTGGCATCGGCATTACCCACAATGCACCTGCATGGGCATGCAACAGAGACCACATTGACTGTTCATTTCCTGTGCTGGGAAATGTTGCCCGCATCTTTCAAAGGAAACTTCCCCTTTTTCTTCCCCATCCCACTCCTCCTCTTCCGTCCTCGGCCAGCCAGCAAAAAAGTCTACCAACAAACACACATAATTCCTTTTCATTCGTTCAATGGCACTTCTCAAATCATCCGGCAACTCCACAGTCTTCCATTTTCGCTTCACGTTCATGCCAGTCATTGTTTTGTGGTGACAGAACCCCTGCCGAATTTTGCGACTACGAGCTCCTTCCTTTGAGGAAAAGGATTTGTGCGACGTCAAAGAGTTGCTTAGATAGTACAAGAGCTCTGTGTGGGTGGGAGGAAAGAAAGAGAAAAACAAGTACAGATACATTCAAAGTACACCGCCCCCATGCCAAATAATTAAATATCCTACAGCCCGGCAATACCGCAGTGCAGCTCATAGAGGTGGCATTGGGAGGGAGAGGTGTGCACTAATTGATTGATTAATTGTATAATTAAAATCAATAAAAGATTATCACAAATTATTTTCTTAATCAATTGGCTCATAGCATAACTAAACCACTCGTGCTTCATCCGAAGATGTATCTTTTAGAAATTTAATTAAATAACTAATCAATAAAAAATTAAATAATTAATTGATTCACCAATAAATAATTAATCGATAAAATGATTAATCAATAAATCAAAAATATCCTTGATAGCCACATCACTTGGTCACTCATGTCCAAATATTAGCTTCCGAGCTCAAAAGGTGCCTGAGATATTGGCCAAATGAGAAAGGAAATAAATAAATGATTAATAATGAAAATAAATAAATAATAATCATAAAACAAATAAATAATTAATCAATTCGGTCATAGAACACATAAACCACCACCATTTCATCAGAATCTGTAACTTTAAAAAATAAAATTTTTTTAGTCATTAATCAAATAATTAAATAATTGATCGATTCATTGATTAATTGATTAATCTGCCAGCAACCCTGTAGCATAGTAAGATCTGCCAGCAACCCTCTGATGGTTAAACTGCCGAAATCTCGGCTCTCTGCTCACCTTCACTCTTTCATTCCTCTTTTCTCCCACCTGTGGAACAAACTCCCACACTCCCTTCAATCCCTCTCCTCCCTCCAGGTCTTTAAAACAGCTGTTCACCACCATCTCTTATCTTCCCCGATCCATAACCTTGATCTTTTCTACCCCCACTAATTCACCCCAGATCCACCTTGTTTGAAATTCCAACTTCTTTCCTGGAAATCCTGGCAGTGTCCATATGTTTATACCTCTCCCACCCCCCCACCCCCCTTCACATGCCTCCCCCCCTTCACATGCCTCCCCCCCAAAGCCCTCTCCCTCCCACAGATCTCTCGATGTCTCCATGTGTCTCGGTCCCTGCTCTCAAATGTTGTGTTTGTGTCCTTCCCCCTCTCTCCCCATCTTGTCTACCGCTCCCGATGTTATTTGTTTTATGTGTCTGTTTGTCTTTCTGTGTGATTAATGTTCGCTCTTTCACGAGCCTCGATCTTGTATACAAAAAAAAAAAAAAAAAAAAAAAAAAAAATCAATAAATCAAAAATATCCTTGATAGCCACATCACTTGGTCACTCATGTCCAAATATCAGCTTCCGAGCTCAAAAGGTGCCTGAGATATTGGCCAAATGAGAAAGAAAATAAATAAATGATTAATAATAAAAATAAATAAATAATAATCATTAAAAAATTAAATTATTAATCAATTCGGTCATAGAACACATAAACCACCACTATTTCATCAGAATTAACAAAAGGCAGAGCACGAATATCAAACGGAATTAAAGCCAAAATTGTTCAAGCAATCACCGGAAGCAGCTTTCGTTTCGTCAGATAAAAAAAAAACATTCCTTCGCTGAAATATTCGAACAAGCCCTCGATCAGTCCTGACAAAAAAAAAAACCTGACACGTCAAAAATAAATAAAGTCTTGCAAGCTTGTCCATTCATATTTTTATAGAGTCAAACGAAAAGCAAAGCAATTGGATTCTATGTAAATTATAATATTTTTGCACGGTCGAGTGACCGTGAGGTGAACCTCAAGATTCATGTAGATCTACAAAGCCGATCACTTGGAATGGCGAGCGAGGCAACGCCCAGACCTCGAAATGAGCAGAGTACGATTACACCGTGCACTGTAACCGCTACCAAAATGCGTAGTGTAGCATAGTAACTTGTGTGCGTCCGACATGACGCTCCAATTGAGCCCTCACCTCACTGCGAGCAGCAAAAGGTCGCACGAAGAGGAAGAGGCCGCGGACTCTGGTCAGTCTACGCGGTCTCGCAGTCGCGAAGCTCCCGTCCCGCTCTCTGCTACTTCCGCAATCCCTCTGCTTGAATTTTGACGTCATATAATGGATAATATTTTTAATAAGTTTAGTCACTAACGACACTTATTGCATAAAATTAGACTACTTCAAGGTAAAGTGTATATTAATTTTCTTTCTTGAAAATATATTTTTTTTACCGGAAATCGATTCACGGAGAAAATTTCCACAACCGAGCGAATCGAAACCACAACGAGAGGACGATGGAAAACACTTGTGACATTTAATGGAAGCTAAAGTTTCCTTTTTTATTTATTGTTTTTGAGAGATATCGTCCTGATAAACGTTGTTTGTATAAATCACGTTGATCCAATTTTTGTTGGTCTTTCCAATTTGGCCGACCACGTATGTTGTCGTCATTTATACAGGTAATTGGTGTTTAAATAAAAAATAATAATGTGCTTACGATATCTAACACGAACAGTCATCTAATTGGAATTGATGGCCACGTGACGTGCGCGTGACGTCATTACGAGGCGGGGCCTCGAATCCGGAAGTGTTTTTTGTTGTTTTCACATCTTGACCACTGTGCCTTGGTCTTCATTCGCAATGTCCAACCAACGTCTCGGGCCGACGCCAACCCGACCCTCCACTCAACGCCTGCCCTTCCTCGCTGGGTCTTAACCCCAAATCGTACCATATCAGTGCGACCCGGACTCTCCATTCCAAATCCCAGAGTTTGGATCTGGGCAGCCCCGTGACCGAGACACGTGAGTTTCCAGCAAAAGGGCGGCAAGGTGAGTTAAGATTGGATAGAAAAGAAGGAAAGATTGAGAAGAAAAGCTGAAGAAGAGGTTTACGAAAACGACCTATGGTCAAGAATGTTTACAATAAAAATATGACGTAAACAAAGGTGTATGCACTTGGTTTTTGAAACAACAGGTGAATAATCATGCTGGGTGCCCTGGAAGCAATCTCACAGGTCTATGAGGCTTACGAAGACCTTGACTTGAGGGACACTGAGCGCCTTCCCCTTCCTGTCGAACTCGGGATACCCCCGTGGCCATGGGGTGACACTCCCAACCCCTGGAGCAGTGAGGCCACTTTTGAAGAGGACTTCATCCTCCTCATGGAATTCTGTGAGCTCGTTGGGCCAAGACCCGTGCTGACCATCCCCGAAGGAGCCGGTGGCCGCTTTGACAAGAACTTCTTTGCACTCCGCGTCATGTCTGTGGATTACCAGCAGAGCCGTGCTTGGGAAACTCCAGTCGGACATCGTGGTCCGTGGCTTCACGTGGCAAGGGACAGTCGCCAGCTCCTGAGACATCACGGTGAAGGGGCCTCTGCTTATGTCCATCACTTCACGCTGCATGACATGGAGGCACGAGGGTTTGTGCGTCCCTTCTGCATGGCTTTTGTCAGCAGCGATTCGGCAAAGCTGTTGCCGTTGTACGAAGATCTCGTCACCGATTTTGGGGCGGTTTCAGAGTGTCTTAAAGGAGGCAACAGAGCGACCTTCCGGCGTTCCCTGAAGGAGCTCCTTGGGGATCTGGAGCACACTAAGGCAGAGGCGATGGAACGTGAGGAACGCTGGGAGCAAGAGCTTTCGAAGATGTGTGATGAAGACCAGTGCCAACATGGAGACGCTCAGTTGCCGCGACGCAGGAGAATGTCCGGCGAGCGCGCTGCCTTTACTGCGGAAAGTGTGGAACGCTCCAATGAGCTTGGAAATCTTGAACGGTTGATATTTGATACAAAGCAGCTTCTCACGCAGGTGGCAGTTGCCTGCAAACAAACAACTGGACAGAATGAAGTCGACGGAGGCCTTAAAAGTGGGAGAGGTGTCGGCAAAGGGAGTGATGACAGTGGATGCTCTTCTGAAGAGTTTGGAAGATCAGGTGCTGCCAAATACATACCCAAACTTTACCAGCCACGAAAAACTAGGTGCTCCGAAAGGTTCATGAAGGAGCTGCAAGTTCTTTGTGGGCCGTGGCACTACGCCCGTGCTGTGGAAATGTTAGTGGTGCTTCAACATAAGTTCAAGCAAGACACACATGTGTTGTCCTTCCAGCTGTCACCACTCTGGTCTGAGGCATTTCCAGCGGGCGATTCTTCTTCTTGCCTTTTTGAGGAGATCTGCAGCCCCGTAGATGGTGTCGAATGCGTGGTACCACACTTGTTAGCTTCTTGTCCCTCTCGTAGCAGTAACACCAGCTCTTCGTCGCCGGAAGCATTCCACAGCCTCGAATCGTACGCCTCCTGCGTCGAAGACGTGCCGATCAAAATGATGCAGCAGGTTTCAACACAGCCTGGGGTTGCCGTCGGATCCTACGTCGCTACCATCTCTCTTGATCCGGAAGCAGGGTTCCGTGCTTCCGATGACCTCGGGCCGGAGTTTGTGGATCAGGCGGCGAGCGCAGAGAGCGGAGACAGCATCGAGGTTCTAAACACTGAACATTTGTCTCTCGAAGTCCAATCCTGGAGTCCAACGAGCCTGACAGACAGCCAAGAGCATAGTTTATGGACTTCCAAAACAGATGTATCCAATTCTGACGGTCCCTCTGAAAGCCACCAACCTCCTCATGACTATGATGGTGAGAAGGTACCCAGTTCGTTACGGCAACCCGATGTGGTAATTACAAGAACAGAGTTGTTGGATGCAGGAAATGAATTACTGCTGAGGGAGGAGCAAAGCGAAACCATTGCTGATGGAATGGAAGAAGCGGTTGAGTGCACGGAGGACGGAAAGGGTTTTCAGGACATTCCTCCACCTCCTGCATTGTTGACCGAAAGGTCCATGGTCTGCCAACCCGCCATTGACTTTCCGCTCAGCAGCACAGTTCCCATGGATGTGGCGTTCTCCACAGGTGAATTCTATTGCTATGCTTTTTTGGGGAAAAAAAAAAACAGAGGGATATTGTAATTGGCTCCATCCGTCCATCTCCTAAACAGTTCAATATAAATTTACCAAATTTGATAGTTATGATCTCCACATGGCACAAAGATGCAAGAGCAGTATCCTTTGTGGTGGGATTAAAAGGTCAAATACCAAAAATGCAATTACGGGCACATTTCAAAACATCCTTTCATGAAACTTTCCTTGTATATACAATCAACATTGGGGGACGCATTAAATATGCAACGATTTTTTTTTTTTGACCCTCAGTCCATGTCCAAGGGGATGGGGACTTGGGGTCACAACAGGAAAAAAAATTAACTCAAATGTTTGATATTGGGTCATTCCTGATGGAACTTTTTGCCATCTTTCAACCTTGCTTTAGATGGGACCCGTGGGGATTTGCGATGGCGCTCCATCGACTTTACTCGAGTTGCTTTTATTATGAACCGTTCAAAATCAGATTCATATCCCTCCTTATTCTTTAGATTGTTTGGATCAATATTTTCTTTGCTTTATACTCTTAATTTTCGGCTTTGTGGACTAAACCATCTTATTGACCAGAGACCAAATTGTCACCGAGGTGAGGTACTTGAGTGTCATTAGGGCATCATCTGTGAAGAGGATGATCTGTGAATTTTCAAATGAAGGAACATCCTTTCACCACAGGTGACGGCTCATCTGCCCGTGCTGGTATCGAAGCGGTCGGAGACATAAAACACGGCTACGGCCTACACAAACTCGCCCAGGCCTGGCCCTTCCTTCACCATGCCGCCTTTGCCGTGCTCTCTGGACGTACGCTGGTGGTGTCTGGGGACACGGAAACTGAGGTTGCAGAGGTGGTGGGTGCACTGGCGGTGTTTGTCCCACGAGTGCCCGGAATGGGAGGCCGGTTGGCAGTTGTAAAGCCTTGGCATTGTGGCCCGTTACGCATTTCTGAGCTCGCCAAACTTAGGCTTGTGGGGGTCAGTCGGTAAGTTGAATTTTGACTACATGCAAGTTCTCTTGAGACATTTACACGATTGTCATCGTGTAGCTTTCCAAGTGGGTAAAGCTTCACCTAGACTGTATTGTAAAGTTAAAGCAAAGTCTACACTGAAAGCATTTGGCAACTCAATGCATCGCTACATATTCCTGATGTGTACATCATTTGCTTCTTTCTGTTTTCTTTCTTCTTGCCTTGCTCTACATCTCCACCCCAGTGCAACGTGTCCACCAGCTTGGCTGCAGCGCTACTCTCGCTATGTGGCTTACCTCAATATCACCACAGCGACCCTGCATGCACCACCTTATCACGGGGCCTACCTCCGCAAGATTACAGACTCGAGCAACTGGATCTGTCACCATAACCTCCTGTACTTACCCCAGGTGTTATCCGCACTCGCTCGGCTGAATGAAGCGGCACTGGCCCTGAGCCGTCACCGTTATCAAAGCTCATTCTTCGGCACGTACTCGCGGCGCGCTTTCATCAAGTTGTGTCAGGAACGGCTAAGCCTAAGTGCAGATGACACACTGATAGTGTGTCGCTTGTCAGATGAACTCATGGGTACCTTGTGGGACAGTAGTGGCCTGCAGACGTATCGCTTGTCAAACGCACCCTCACCGCTACACGTTAGCTACATCTCGAGCTCCCTCTTCAAAGCTTGAAGGCTTTGGTTATTCCATGAATATTGTTGCATTTTCTTCCAATTATTCTAGGATGGCAGTTACACATTTGAAGCTAGATGTCTGTACTTCACTTGCCAGTGAAGGTGAGGTGCTTCAGTGATTTGAATCGTTAAAACGCTATACTTTGCCTCCTTGACATTTTATATTGCCTTTTCAGTCCTGAGATATGAACCAGTCTCCGCATCGTGTGCCTCCTCCTCCTCCTCCTCCTCCTCCTCTTCCTCACTGCGTGTGACTGAAAGTTACAATCAGGGTGTAAACTAGAAAAAAGGTACATGAAGTAAACGCAGTCTATGTTTGCATGGCAACCTCTTTGGTTCATGAAGTCAAAAGTGATGTTTACCTCTACCTTTGCACCTATATTTATCAAGATGTATAATGCACACCTTCTGACAATGTTTAAATGTACAATCAGTGACAATTCGACAGCACAGCTAAAGATAAGCGCACGACTCGGTCGATTATTTGCTCGACTGTTTTAGCACAACTCGAGAACAAAGTTTTGCACATCAAATTGTGTTATTGGTCAAAGTAAACCAATAAAATTGGAATCGTTTAATACAAAGATGTTCTTTTGGATTTTTACCCCGCACATGTGAAGCAAAAAGCGGGGTTAAGCAATTGGTTCATGAACACCATGTAATTTCCATAAACGTGAGGTACACAGGGCATATATATGTAAACTAGTACATCCACTCCCTATGGGAGAGGTATGGAAGGGTGTAATGTCATTGTCCTATTTGGAGTATATAGATTACAGTTGATCTTGTCTCTGGTCCGTTAGTCTGTGGTCGATGCGATAAATATATAATGCCTCAAGGACATTGCGTTTCCTCCAGCTTTCTTTCAGTTTAGTGTTAAACAGCAGTAGCGACTGTTTAAAAAGGTAATCATACATGTTTAGTTTATATTTTGGGGTGCCACCACAAAACGCCACAATAAGCTATACAGTCACGTGAAAAAGTAAGTACACCCCATGTAAAGTTTTGACTTTTTCAACATACAGCTATTTGATCTTCATGTCAACAATATTGATAGATAAAGGTGATATAATATAACAAATATCATGAAACATTTACATTTTGTAGTCCATTGTATAATTTAAATAAACATAAATGCAAATTTCACATGTGGAAAAAGTAAGTACACCCTTGGCTCTAATAGGTGGTATTGCCCCCTTTGGCAGAAACAACCTCAAGTAGGCGTTTCTTATAACTGTCTAACAGTCTCTGACATTGACTGGGAGAAATTTTGGCCCACTCCTCCATGCAGAATTCTTTCAGCTGTGCGATGTTTGAGGGGTTTCTTGCATGCACAGCTCGTTTCAAATCCCCCCACAACATCTCAATGGGATTTAGATCCGGGCTTTGACTTGGCCATTCCAGAACCCTCCATTTCTTTCTTTTCAGCCATTCCTTGGTGGATTTACTGGTATGTTTAGGGTCATTGTCATGTTGCAAGGTCCACCTTCGGTTGAGCTTCAACTTTCCGACAGATGGCCTCACATTATCCACAAGCACCCTCTGGTACAATGAAGAATTCATAGTGGATTCTATGCTGGTGAGCTGCCCAGGCCCTGATGCAGCAAAGCTGCCTCAAACCATAATATTTCGACCACCATGCTTTACAGTTGGTATCAGGCTCTTGTGGTCAAATGCTGTCTTTGGTTTTCGCCAAACATGTCTTCCGGTACTGTGGCCAAATAGCTCTACCTTTGACTCATCTGTCCACAGCACATTGTTCCAGAAGTGCTGGTCTTTGCCTAGGTGTTCATTGGCAAACTTTAGTCTTGCCCTGATGTTCTTTCTGGACAGCAAAGGTTTCCTGCTGGCACACCTCCCATGTAGATCAAATTTGTGCAGCCTCTTTCTAATGGTGGACACGTGCACTTTGACATCAACAGTGGCAAGAGCTACCTGCAGGTCCCGTGATGACATTCTGGGGTTCTTAGACTTATTTCAGCATCTTGCGGTCTGCTCTCGGGCTGAACTTGCTGGGGCCGCCTGGCCTGAACAAGTTGGCAGTTGTTTGGAATCTTCTCCACTTGTAGATGATCTTCCGGACAGTCAAATGATTGATTTCAAATTGTTTGGAGATCTTTTTAAATCCCTTCCCTGATTCGTAGGCATCTATAACCTTTCTGAAGGCCTCAAAGAGCTCTTTTGATGTAGGCATGGTGATGCCGCACACTTCAACAACAAAGAGCAAGCCAAACTAAATGTCTGAGGTTTAAATAAGACAGGTTCCTCCAAGATCCTCGCAAACGATGTTCTCATCATTTGCACCTGAGCTGGTGCACCTGATTCTAATTTTAGGTATTTGAAGTAGTGATAAATGTCGGGGTGTACTTACCGGTACTTTTTCCACATGCGAAATTTGCATTTATGTTTATTTAAATTACACAATGGACTACAAAATGTAAATGTTTCATGATATTTGTTATATTATATCACCTTTATATATTGATATTGTTGAAATGAAGATCAAATAGCTGTATGTTGAAATATGTTGAAAAAGTCAAAACTTTACATGGGGTGTACTTACTTTTTCACGTGACTGTATATACACGTTGGCATGGCATTTGTCCAAGGGGGAAGAACCCCTTGGGTAGAGGGGATATTATTGGTATCAATATTGTTTTGTAATAACATCAATATTACGATGTTATCAAGTTAGTGTAACTACTAGGTTTCCTGTGCCTGCAAGGCAGTGGAAAACCTATTACTGTTCAGGTTAATTATTTTTCTTATTATTCTTCCGCCTTGATTTAGCGGGTCGGAATTTTTTTTAAATTGATGTTCTCTGCAACCGTCAGTCCGATTGAAACAACATTTTCACCAAAGGAGCGGCTAGACCTGGAGAATTTTATACTGCTAAATATGACATCATAGGTCACGTGGTATGGGCGCCATCTTGGAAAAAACGCAAAGGTTTGCCCCTCGATAACTCCAAAACCGCTGAATGGAAAACATTGAGACATGGCTCATTGTAAAGAACTCTCCATTGGGACCAACATATGGAAATGTTGATGTCAAAGGTGCTTCCATTATGATGTCATAATTCGATGAGTAGAACGCTTGATCCCACGAATATGAAATTTATTGAGCATGATCTAAGGAAAAATCAGTTCAAGAAAAAAAAAAAAATTATGAGGTCATATGTCATGTAGTTCGGCCGCCATATTGTTTTTCGTAAAAACCTCTAAAAACTCTCTCCGAAACAGCTGAACAGATTGAGCCCAAACTTTGCAGGCATGATCGCATACCCATGACGGCCAAAGAAATCCCCAGCCTTGATGTCGTAGGTCACATGGTTTGGAAGCTATGATTTTTTGAAGAATAATCCTTTAAAACATATCTTCTCCTGCAGGGTTGAACAGATCGAGTGGAAACTTCACAAATATGTTCCCCATGTCTTGAAGATAAAATGGTCTTTTGGAATAAGTGATATGTCACATGGTTTGGCAGCCATAACTAATTGAACCAAGATCTTAAAAACCTATCTCTTAAACCGCTTCATTTATCAATGTGAAACTTTAATGTTATGTAGCAGTCGTCAAGGGGGATAAGTGTTTACAATTCCAACATGATTGGTTGTACGGCCTGCAAGCTCGAAGTTGTTGTTTGAAGAAGAAACATTTAATCTTCTCAGGCGAGGTGACTGGTTCTTCCAGTGCGATTTTTCAGGTTTACTCCTTTTTAAAATCACCGTCTAATCGTTGGTCCGATTGACAGGATATTTTCACCTTAGGAGCACCTCCTCCTATAGAATATTTTAATGGTAATTATGACATCATAGGTTATGTGGTATGGGCACCATCTTGGAAAAAAACAAAAAACTTTGCACTTCTGTAATCTCCAAAAGTGCTGCGAAGAAAAAAAAATTGAGACATGGCTTATTGTAAAGAACTCTCCATGGAGAATAACATGTTAAAGATGATGTCATAGGTGCCTCCATTATGACGTCATAATTGGACAAGTAGAAAACTTCATCCGATCAGGATTAAATTTCTTGATAAATTTCTTGATCTTGGGATAAATAGGTGGAGAATGTTTTTTAATCACTTCACCAGTCATGTGGTTCGGCCGCCTTGTTTTTTTTTTTTTAACACAAAACCCTTAAACTACGAAATGGAAATAGAATTGACAGCCTCCCTTATGGGAACCTTATGGTTCCTTATGGGAACCACTATATAAATGATAGAACCAAGCAATAACCTTGGTATTTAAATGGAAAAACCTGATAGAACAAATAATATGTGGCTCGGGAGGGGCTTACAGCAAAACATTGAGGTTTATAAATTCATCTCTGCTCAGGAACAATATTTAAACCAAGAACCAAGTTAATATTGACATAAACATTTAAACCATTAATATTTATTTTTTAATCAATTAATGAAAATTTAATAAATCAATAAATAAATTTTAAAAAATTAAAAATGACAAACATTAAAATTTATTTAAACCAAAGATGGCGACGGAAGCCAAAAGAAAATCAACATAAACAAATATTCATTGGTTCGCTTTGAGTGTAATGAAAATATGATAGGTGTGAATAATCAAACCCTCTCCTCTGGCCCAATCGAACCGAGCAACCTGGACCACCTGATGCTGTACCAACATCATGATTTACTTGTTTAAAGGAAAGCAAATTTCAAAAAAAAACTATACACTTTAAAATGTATCTGTTTGTTTTCTCCTAAAATTGTGAATGGTTCGTTTCACAGGAAACAAAGAATACTTCAACTCGGTGATCGATCGTATCGACATGAATCTTTTAATGCAATCTCAGATGTGATCAGATACTGAAGACATCTTTACAAACCCGAAATTCCAAGACAGCAAAGAAAACCTGTGCATATCATATATCTTTAGGTCAATAAGAATGTAAAAAAATATTTGCAACAAACAAAACATGAGTGACTTTGTCTCGTGTTGTTAATTATATCAAGTCTTCAAATTATACGAGCAAAACATGAATGAGTAAAGTAATGGATCATTGGTGACGATTGCACTGGCATCCTTGAGGTTGTAAAGATCAATCGTGCTGAACGTATCCCTGTTAAGGATTTCAATTGTAATCTTCAGGAAGTCATCGGTTTCAGAACTGCAACGTCCCCGTTGGAATGGAGGTTTAAAAAGAAAAGAAGAAACCAGCTGGCTCATTAACGATCTCCAGGGGTGTCATAAGTTGCCTGCCCCACCTGGTCTAGTTTAGTGTACATGTGACACAAGTCCACTCACCGTGGTTAACTCTTGTTCCCCTCCCTTGTTACACGTCATGATGAATGACTATGGGTCCTCCTCTTCTCCCGTAGTTACGGTTCAACAAAATAACGTGTTGTGCGGCTTATTTAACACAATTTTCAGATAATAGAACAAAAGAATGATTTTTGACAAATAATTTTGGTCGCATCTCACACTCGTCATTTACCTTATTATTTAAACCGAATGGATGTTCTATTTTGTTTTATTTCCAAACATATTTCTAATGAACTTGAGTTCTTTTTGTAAATACAGCATTTGAAAGTCTTGACACCGGCGTTGATTATTGTACACCGCTCCTTTTATATTCCATATACGTACAAGCGCATGACGTCATCGCAGGGCATCGCGTCATCGCTGGAGGATACCGAAGGAGGCCTGGCGATGATGCGCGCTGAAAGGGAGTACTCAGTTTTCACTCTGGTTTCTTTCTTGTTTGTTTGTCCGGACAATATCTCAGCCATCCTTTGAGCTAGGAACCTGAAATTTTGGCACAATAGTGAAGTGAGCATGTGCTTTGGCAAAAACCGTATTTTTTGTTTTTTGATTAATTACTTAATTATTACCGATTTATTAATCACTGATGAAAATTAATTATTACCGATGACATTTATTTTCTTTCTCATCTGGGCAATATCTCAGGCACTTTTTGAGCTAGGAAGCTGAGGTTCAGACACGACAGTGAACAAGTGATGTGGCTATAAAGAATATTCTGGATTTATTGATTAATCGATTTAGTATTTATTGATTAATCCAATTTTTATTTTTTTTCTATTAATGACTTATTTATTTACTTTTTTTTTAAATTACAGCTTTGCATGAAACTGGTGGTTGAGGTATGCTATTATCCAATTGATTAAGAAATTATTTTACGATTGCTATTTATTGATTTTAATTATGCAATTAATCAATCAATTATTGTACACCTCTCCCTCCCAATTATTGTACACCTCTATGTGCTGCATGGCAGTATTGCCCGCCACCTAAGGTGCCCTGGCAATGCCATCCGCTGGAGGATATTTATTTATTTGGCATTGGGGCAGTGTACTTTGAATGTATCTGTACTTGTCTCGTGATTCTTTGGGAAAGATGACCTTGAGAAGGTTCTTTCACAAACGGAGCAATCGGAAGTCTTTTTGTCAGTGGGAATCGTTTCATCCGAATGTAGATTGGATGCATTCGAGGCAGCTTCATCAAAAAAGAAATTGAGTCTTCTCACCAGTGTAAACCACATCATCTTCCTTCAGATAAGATAAACTTGAAGCCTTTTTACAATGGGAGGAAATCGAAAGTTCTCTCGTCAGGGGGAATCGTTTCATCTAAATTCAAATGAGACACATTCAAGGCCTTTTCCTCAAATGAGCTATTGAAAGTCTTCTCACCTGCGTGAACCACCACATCTTCCTCCAGGTAAGGTGAACTTGAGGCCTTTTTACAAAAGGAGCAATTTAAAGTCTCCTCATCAGCATGAATCACCTCGTCATTTTTCGGGTTAGATGAACTTGAGGAGGGCTTTTTACAAAAAGAACAACTGAACGACTCTTCGGCACTGCAGATTTTCACATTCTTCTGTTGGTAAGGTAAACCCGAGAAGACCCTTTCACAAACACAGCAATCAAATGTCTGTTCGCCGTTGCAAACAACCTCGTGCTTCCGCAGGCAGGATGAAGTCGAGAATTTGTGGTTATAAATCGAGCACCGAAAAGAGTTTTCTTCCAAATGAATCTTCTGGTGAATCTTCAAATAATATGCCGTGCAGAAGGTCTTATCACAAACGTAGCATTTGTTCAATGTTTCTCGTTGGTTGTTATCTCCATTTGTGGGTTTTAGGGTGTGGGAGGACATTCTCCCAGAACTCAAAATGTCCACCTCCTTTTTCGGTAAAATATCCTTATTCATTTCTCCAGAGTGAATCTTCTGGTGAATCTTCAAATAATATGCCGTGCAGAAGGTCTTACCACAAACATAGCATTTGTTCGATGTTTCTCGTTGGTTGTTATCTCTATTTGCGGGTTTTAGGGCATAGGAGGAAGTTCTCCCAGAACTCAAAATGTCCGCCTCCTTTTTCATTTCTCCAGAGTGAATCGTCAGGTGCACTTTCAAAGATGCTGACCTTAAGAAGGCACTTTGGCAAAACGAGCACTTGTACGGCCTCTTACCTGCATGAACAATCTTGTGCACATCCAGCTGCGACGAAAGTGCGAAGGCCATTTTACAAAATGGACACTTGTGACGTTTCACATCTGGGTGAACTGCCTTATGTGCCTTTAGCCGAGAATAACTTGGGAACACCTTTTTACAAACTGCACACTTGTGACGTCTCACAACTGGGTGAACCACCTCATGGGCCGTTAGCTGAGAATGATGTGGGAACACCAGTTTACAAACGTGGCACTTGAACTGACTCTTTCGAACAGGACAGTGGTTGGATTTGTTCTCTTCGCCAGAACTTTGAGAGCTGACCTTGGTCCTAGTGTTGTATTTCGAAATAACATTGTTGTAAGAAGACAACCGCTTTTCAACATGCTTCTCTTGTCCTTCTGTAATGATAATGAATAATAAAAGGATTTTAGTGCACACAACACTTCTTTTTTCCAGATTTAATCAGTAACACTCTATATTTCCATTGACAATTACACTTCCTTGTGTGCATCAGAAACTACAGATCAGAATGAAATTCACAGATAAATTCTCCCACCAACATTAACCAATCAGACGCTTTTTGGGATTTCATGACATCAAAATATGAACTCTTAATGATGACATGCAACACTCCAATCAATTTTTTTTTTTTCAAAATCAAATCCTCGATTCAAGCATTTTATCAAATCTCTTTATCCATATAAATAAATACTAGAACGGCACTCTTCGACGTCACGACGTCGACCGATATGCCTACGCCCACATTATTACATCATTATAACACTTGTATCAAGTTTGATTTAAATCCATTCAGCTGTGCCCAAGTTAGCACATTTTTACCTGACATGACCTCTGACCTTTGACCCCAAAGGTTAATCAGTCCATGTTTACATCATTATAACACCTGTACCAAGTTTTAATTTAAATCCCTTCAGCTGTTCACAAGTTCTCACATTTCTACCTCACATGACCTCTGACCTTAGGCCTTTGACCCCAAAATCTAATCGGTCAATCTTCACATCATTATACATACCTGTACCAAGTTTGAATTAGATCACTTCAGCCATTCTTGAGTAATAGACCTATTATAGACTTTGACCTTTGACCCCAAAATACAATCACTTAATGTTTACAATATTATACATACACGACATGACCAAAAGTATGTGGACACCCGAACATCGAAGATCTCATTCCAAAATCATGGGCATTAATATTGGGTTGGTCCCCCTTTGCTGCTATAACAGCCTCCACTCTTCTGGAAAAAAATTTCCACTAGATGTTGGAACATTGCTGTGGGGATTTGCTTCCATTCAGCCACAAGAGCATTAGTGAGGTCGGGCACTGATGTTGGGTGATTAGGCCTGGCTCGGAGTCGGCGTTCCAATTCATCCCAAAGGTGTTTGATGGGGTTGAGGTCAGGGTTCTGTGCAGGCCAGTCAAGTTCTTCCACTTCTCAACAAACCATTTCTGTATGGACTTTGCTTTGTGCACGGGGCATTGTCATGCTGAAACAGCAAAAGGCCTTCCCCAAACTGTTGCCACAAAGTTGGAAGCACGCAATCGTCTAGATTCTCTAGAATGTCATTGTATGCTGTAGCGTTAAGATTTCCCTTCACTGGAACTAAGGGGACTAGCCCGAACCATGAAAAACAGCCCCAGACCATTATTCCTCCTCCACCAAACATTACAGTTGGCACTATGCATTCGGGCAAGTGGCATTCTCCTGGCATCCGCCAAACCGAGATTAGTCCGTCAGACTGCCAGATGGTGAAGTGTGATTCATCACTCCAGAGAACACGTTTCCACTGCTCCAGGGCACAATGGCGGCGAGCTTTACACCACTCCAGCCGATGCTTGGCTTTGCGCATGGTGATCTTAGACTTGTGTGCGGCTGCTCAGCCATGGAAACCCATTTCATGAAGCTCCCGACAAACAGTTGTTGTGCTGACATTGCTTCCAGAGGCAGTTTGGAACTCGGTAGTGAGTGTTGCAACAGAGGACAGACGATTTTTATGTGCTACGCGCTTCCTTCAGCACTCGGCGGTCCCGTTCTGTGAGCTTGTGTGGCCAACCACTTCACGGCTCAGCTGTTGTTGCTCCTAGACGTTTCCACTTCACAATAACAACACTTGCAGTTGACCGGGGCAGCTCGAGCGGGGCAGAAATTTGACGAACTAACTGGTTGGAAAGGTGGCATCCTATGACGGTGCCACGTTGAAGGTCACCGAGCTCTTCAGTACTGCCAATTCTACTGCCAATGTTTGTCTATGGAGATTGCATGGCTGTGTGCTTGATTATATATACCTGTCAGCAATGGGTGTGGCTGAAACAGCTGAATCCACTAATTAGAAGGGGTGTCCGCATACTTTTGGTCATGTAGTGTACCTGTGCCAAATTTGAATTAGATCACTTCACCCATTCTCCAGTTATATACCTTACAGATTTTACCTTTGACCACAAAATCTAATAAGTTAATCATTACATCATTATACATACCTGTACTAAGTTTAAATTGGATCACTTCAGCCGTTCTCAAGTTATAGATCTATTACAGACTTTGACCATTGACCTATGACCCCAAAATCTAATCAGTTCATCTTTACATCATTCTACATATGTGTACCAAAGTTGGTCAGAATCCCATCACTGGTTCACAAGTTATCGTGGTAACAGTATTTTTAACCTAACATGATCTCTGATCTTTGCCCTTTGACCTCATGACCCCGAAATCTAATCAGTTCATTTTTACCTCATTATCCATACCTGCACCAAGTTTGACTAAGATCCCTTCAGCCGTTCTCAAGTTATCGTGGTCTACGTCGGCAGAGACATAAAAATACGATATTGAGCAAGAAAAGTTGCATATTTTTTTTAATCTTCAGAAAGAAAAGAAAACCACTTCGGAAAAGCCTGGTTTTCAGAATCAAAATGACTCGGCAAGAATAAAATGTGCAATGGTCATTTGTTGTCGTGTACATAGGCAAGGCTCATGGAAGAGCTCGTACGAGTATCCTGAATGAATCAGGAAACAACAGGACAAAAGGAACAATTGAGAGAGGGGGAAACCCAGCAGCAGAGTTGAAAGCCAAGAGACAGTTGAATGCCAGTCAAGATATCTATCCAACAAATTTTTACTTTTCACTTTTAAGTGTTCAAGGTCTTTCCCACATTTAATTAACAAGTCTAAAGCAACAATGTTATATGTGCATTAAAGGTTGTAAATGGGAATCTGACCGCACAACACCAAGACGAAGGCAGATTAAGCCAACACTAAAATATTGTTATGTTGGTGGGGTACTGGGGTAGTGATATGTAGAGTCAGGTAGATTTGTGTAGGTATCATGATCCGACTGTCATGAAGAAAAAGAACCACCACTATGTAATAAGTAGTGGACCTGTTTAGCCCGGATGTCAGATAAGTTGAATATCTGTCCCCGTCACGAGGGGGCGTGGCATGTTAACTAGCTTAGGGAATAAGGATAAATTATCCCTTGTACGTCTTACCTCCACACTCACCACATAATCTCAAAGGTTAATATTTGCGTCATTATCCATACTTGTAACAAGTTTGGCTTGGTTCCCTTCAGCCGTTCTCAAGTTATCGCGGTAACAAAAACCTGTCATGGACGGACAAACGCAAGGATAACCCTAAAACATAATGCCTCCGGTGTCTTCATCGGAGGAGGCATAACTAGATCTGATCTGATCACGCATGCATTTTGAAGTACAGTACATACAGTATTATCTGAAATAGTTCACAGTTAAGCAGGAATTGCCTTTTATGAATCATTCATTTCCATTGAGGCGGCTGTGACTTGTTTTTGCTTTTTGTACAGTTTTGTACAGTTGTGCACGCACACATACGACTGAGACAGACAGCACACGACTTGACTTCAGTCAAACATGGCCTTTCACCTTGAGGAATGGAGCTTCCAGGAACACACGGTGCTTTTCTCTTTGCAATAAGTGGGACAGCTTTAGGAAGAGATTTCACTGCTTTCAACTTCCCCAATGGAATGCCAATCCCTGATGTTTGTCCGTGCTCTATCCTGTTTTATGCTGAGCATCGAGGAAGGACGCAGCGCACACCATTTTTAATGGATAAGTTGTAATGTGCAGCGCACACCATTTTTAATGGATAAGTTGTAATGTGCAGCGCACACCATTTTTTATGGATAAGTTGTAATGTGCAGCGCACACCATTTTAAAATGTCTTTGGTATGACTCGGCCGGGGTTCAAACCACCACCGCCCAGACTCAGAGCGTACACTCCAACCATTACACCACCAACTCTGCTTTGGGTGCAGGTTTAACAAATAAATATTAAAATTACCATACATCAAGGCCAATTATATATTAATGGATTCCCACAGGTAAGACATGGCTGCCTCCACGTAAATTACTGGAAAATCCACTCAAGTTGCAACTGCGATGTCATGATGTATTTTGTTTTCATACGGATCTCCACAGACGTGCATCATTCGAAATGTTCAGCATGCTAATGTGGTTAAAAAAGGTTCTTGCACAAATCTGTACAGTTACACTTACAATTTGTCTTTTATAGACACAAACAAGAAGAACAAATTTAAAAACAAGAAGTCAAAAATGTATTGAGCCTGCCCAACAGTGACTAGTTCCAAGCTGTACTCACCATCCGCAGGGAGAGAAGTCTGGCAGGGCCCTCGCTTTTCAAGAATGCCATCCAAAGTCCCTTGAGAAGTGGAAGAAGTGGTATCGGGAGGACACCCTCCCTCCACTGGAGGCATCTCACCTAAACAATGTCCAATATTAGGTTGCTGAATTGAACCAACAGGCAAACGGCAAAGAAAGGTCAGCCTGAAGGAGGGGAGGTTGTTTACATGGAGATGTGTTCCCGACAGCATTATTTCTTACGCAAGAGTAAGATTCTTACGCATTTCTTACCTCATATACAGTTCTTCACTGCATATGAGCGCGTCATTGGGGTATCATTAATAACGCTAATAAATTAATATTCAGCCCCATAAACGTGTTTTTTCCAATATATTCATGCTTGTAAATGTTTTACCTCTCTCCTTTTATGTAAAACATCTACAAGGCGTTCTGAAGGCCAATGGCTACCCTGACAGATTACTACCAAAAAGGGATGCAATCTTGGCAAAGCCTCGCAACAGGACTGTCCCACAGCAACAATCAAAAGGTTATTGTGTTTTGTCTTTTGTGCCGGGTGTGCCGGGTGTGTCCCAAAGGATTAGCAGAGTTTTAAAATTGGCAGGTGCGAGGGTAAGTTACAAACGTATGCTCACCATGAGACAAGCACTTATGCATGTCAAGGACAAGCTTCACAGGAATGACCAGGCAGGGGTGGTATACACGGTTCCCTGTGTTTGTGGGGCTGAATATATTGGAGAGACAGGGAGAACATTACGACAACGTGTCAACGAGCATCGCAAGGCCTTCGAGTGCAACTATCCAAAGAGATCTGCCATTGCCAAACATGGTTTGAAGGTTTGACCAAACATGGTCAAAATGTCGTTTTTGGCACAATCTCTCCACGGTGAAGAATCACTTTAAAATTATCAGATCCTAATCCGGATTTTCACCAAAATTGAATAAATTCATCCTCGAGACATAGCCAACCTCTCCACCAAGTTATTTTTTCCGAATCCGTCCACAACTTTTTGAGATATCCTGTTCACAGACAGACAGACAGGCGTGAAAACATAACCTGCGGCCACGTTCGGTGGTGGAGGTAATGATGGAGTTACCTTGGAAGGAGCAGTCGTCCACAGGCTCGAGTTTCACCTTCACCCTGACATTAAAATCTGCAACAATAGAAAGAAAGTCTTAAACCAAACTCAACACAACCCATCACATAACTCCAAACATCATGTTCAACTTGCACAATTATTTTAGATTCTCACCTTGCGAGGGAGAATCACATGTAGGATCAGGTTCCACCTTCACCACCACTATAGAACCTGCAGAGAAACAAAACCTGTTTCAAACAAAGTACAAAGTCACTGTTGCAACATCTTCAACACGCCTGATAATCAAAATAAAAAGGTATGTTTTTCCAGATTAAACATACATCAAACTAGAAGTAGAATGGCATTCGGTAGAGCGTAAACCTCCACCAGGCTGAACAGTTTGTGTTTGGTATCCCATTCATAAGTCAGATCTGGATCCGACATGAACCAAAATCGAATCGGTTTGTTCTTGTCGCCTAACCAGCTCATCCACTAAGTTTTGTCAAAAGTTGTCCACAACCTTTTGAAATATCAAGCTACATATCGTTTTTGGCCCGATCTCTCAATGGTGAATAATCACTTTAAAAAAAAAAAAATTCTCGTATCTGGATCCATTTTTGGATCTTCACCAAAATCAAACCAATTTTACCTCGTCACACAACCAACCTCTCCACCAGGTGTCACCCAAACCCATCCATAATTTTTTGAGATAACTTGCTATATATCGGTTTTAGCCTGATCTCAATGGTGAAAAATCAGTTTTTAAATTCTCAGATCCAGATCCGCATCCGGATCCGGATCTTCACCAAAATCTAATAATTTCGACTGTGTCACCGACTCAATCACTGCAACAAATTTCGTCCGAATCCGTTAACTTTTTTAAATATCAAGCTACATATCGTTTTTGGCCCCATCACTCAATGGTGAAGAATCACTTTAAAAAAAAAATTCTGGTATCTGGATTCATATTTGGATCTTTACCAAAATCGAACCAATTTCACCTCGTCACAGAACCAACCTGTCTACCAAGTTTTGTCCAAATCCGTCCATACCTTTTTGAGATATCGAACTATATATCACTTTTAGCCCCATCTCTCAATGGTGAAGAATCAGTGAAAATTTCAATAATTCTCGTATCCGAATCCATAGTCGGATCTTCACCAAAATCGAATCGATTCTTCCTGGTCACACAGACAACCTCTCCACCAAGTTTCATCCAAATCTGTCCATAACTTTGAGATATCCTGCTATGTATCGTTTTTGGCCCTTTTTCTCAATGGTGAAGAATCACTTTAAAAATTCTCAGATCCAGATCCGGATCCAGATCTTCACCAAAATCTAATAATTTCGTCTGCGTCATCTGCTCAATCTCTGCAACAAATTTCGTCTGAATCCATCCACAACGTTTTTGAGATATCTTGTTCACATACAGACAAACAAACCATTGGGTCTGCGTGGGACTGGGTCGCTATTGGGTCTGCGTGGGGATGGGTCGCTATTGGGTATGCGTGGGGATGGGTCGCTATTGGGTCTGTGTGGGACTGGACCGCTATTGGGTCTGCGTGGGACTGGACCGCTATTGGGTCTGCGTGGGACTGGACCGCTATTGGGTCTGCGTGGGACTGGGTCGCTATTGGGTCTGCGTGGGGATGGGTCGCTATTGGGTATGCGTGGGGATGGGTCGCTATTGGGTCTGTGTGGGGATGGGTCGCTATTGGGTCTGCGTGGGGATGGGTCGCTATTGGGTCTGTGTGGGGATGGGTCGCTATTGGGTATGCGTGGGGATGGGTCGCTATTGGGTATGCGTGGGGATGGGTCGCTATTGGGTATGCGTGGGGATGGGTCGCTATTGGGTCTGCGTGGGGATGGGTCGCTATTGGGTATGCGTGGGGATGGGTCGCTATTGGGTATGCGTGGGGATGGGTCGCTATTGGGTATGCGTGGGGATGGGTCGCTATTGGGTCTGCGTGGGACTGGACCGCTATTGGGTCTGCGTGGGACTGGACCGCTATTGGGTCTGCGTGGGACTGGACCGCTATTGGGTCTGCGTGGGACTGGACCGCTATTGGGTCTGCGTGGGACTGGACCGCTATTGGGTCTGCGTGGGACTGGACCGCTATTGGGTCTGCGTGGGACTGGACCGCTATTGGGTCTGCGTGGGACTGGACCGCTATTGGGTCTGCGTGGGACTGGACCGCTATTGGGTCTGCGTGGGACTGGACCGCTATTGGGTCTGCGTGGGACTGGACCGCTATTGGGTCTGCGTGGGACTGGACCGCTATTGGGTCTGCGTGGGACTGGACCGCTATTGGGTCTGCGTGGGACTGGACCGCTATTGGGTCTGCGTGGGACTGGACCGCTATTGGGTCTGCGTGGGACTGGACCGCTATTGGGTCTGCGTGGGACTGGACCGCTATTGGGTCTGCGTGGGACTGGACCGCTATTGGGTCTGCGTGGGACTGGACCGCTATTGGGTCTGCGTGGGACTGGACCGCTATTGGGTCTGCGTGGGACTGGACCGCTATTGGGTCTGCGTGGGACTGGACCGCTATTGGGTCTGCGTGGGACTGGACCGCTATTGGGTCTGCGTGGGACTGGACCGCTATTGGGTCTGCGTGGGACTGGACCGCTATTGGGTCTGCGTGGGGATGGGTCGCTATTGGGTCTGCGTGGGGATGGGTCGCTATTGGGTCTGCGTGGGGATGGGTCGCTATTGGGTCTGCGTGGGGATGGGTCGCTATTGGGTCTGCGTGGGGATGGGTCGCTATTGGGTCTGCGTGGGGATGGGTCGCTATTGGGTCTGCGTGGGGATGGGTCGCTATTGGGTCTGCGTGGGGATGGGTCGCTATTGGGTCTGCGTGGGGATGGGTCGCTATTGGGTCTGCGTGGGGATGGGTCGCTATTGGGTCTGGGTGGGGATGGGTCGCTATTGGGTCTGCGTGGGGATGGGTCGCTATTGGGTCTGCGTGGGCATGGGTCGCTATTGGGTCTGCGTGGGCATGGGTCGCTATTGGGTCTGCGTGGGGATGGGTCGCTATTGGGTCTGCGTGGGGATGGGTCGCTATTGGGTCTGCGTGGGGATGGGTCGCTATTGGGTCTGCGTGGGGATGGGTCGCTATTGGGTCTGCGTGGGGATGGGTCGCTATTGGGTCTGCGTGGGGATGGGTCGCTATTGGGTCTGCGTGGGGATGGGTCGTCATTAAGTGTGCCTGGTTCACATAAAGGAGTCGAGTGTTGCAAGTCAGGTCTCTTCTCTATACCAAGTTGTACAATGCATGATCTTCACTCCATCTACATAATATAATGGGACCCCAACAAGCACGTTGACGGTGTTCGGGAGACACCTGCGCTCAAAACAGCCAGTAACAGAAATTATCCGTTTTGCCACCATAGTCCCACATAAAGACCACTTGGTCGTCAACATGACGGTTTTAAATACGAAAACAGATCATCAGCATCACGCACGTCACAAACAAAACAACCCCGTACCTGCGCCTCCACCTGGTTCCTGGTCCGGCTCGTCCTCTCCACCACGAAGGTGCTGAACGTCCAGGATCCTGAACTCGCAGATCTCCACACCCCCTCCCGGACCTCCCCTGTTACCTCCATCACAACCCCACTTGGAGTCCGAGGAGCTCCGAGAGAGGACGCAGCTCGGGGAGTCTCGGTCCATGACCCTCCTAACGTGTGCGGTCGTCGTCACCAAATGATCCTCGTGGACGTGGAGTCGTGTTACACAAACGGATGCAAGAAACCAGTAATGGTGCTTTACCCGAAAGCTGATTCGTTAAAGTTCAACAATCACCGATTTCGATATAAATCGATCATCTCCCGATTAAATCTTACCACGCGATGCAACAAAATTGCAATCCTATACACCGCCTCACACGCATCGCTTCGAAACAATGGCAACTGCTTTGGTGTAGTGCGAGTCGGCAGGATAGCCGTTGGTTGTGTACGTTCGTCATTGATTGAATGTCATTCGTTCCGCGTTCAATTCGTTCAAAGGGGTCCGACCGACGGTCGACCATTTCGTATGTGGACTAAAAATACTCTGCGGTACCTTATGATAAAATAAAGAGTAGGTTGTTATGTTTAGCTACCCGAGACAAATTAATTCCTATTTTGCGAAACGAATTTGGTAAATTGTAAATACAGTACGAACACACGCACGTGGACGGTGGAGTCCCGTGCGGCGCTCTTAAGCTCCGCCTACGTGTGGCCAGCACGCCCCCTCATGCCTGAGTGGTTGAGGCAAGTTCTGGGATACAGGTTTTCCCGCGTTTTTCGCCCTTCCTTCAAAACGACCCCAAAGTCGGTAAAAGTTGTCACCACACTCGTGTGCACAGCGGTTAAGGTAAAGATTGCTCACCTTTTGTGAGATCCACAGTCTCACTTATAAGCTGTCTTGTCTTAGTTTGAATCCCGGCCAATTCTGGCGCCCTAACCAGAATTCTCGACTCGTAACTGCTTCGGCTTCCTGGAAAGTACCTCGTATGTTCCTGTAGCAGTGCACAGATTTTTGTTATTTCCTATTATTGCAATGTGTTGTTCCATTAATCAATTGCCATATGTAGAATCAAGACCTGAAACAAGCCCTCACTCTTCTCCACTTCCACCATTGTCCATTCTCCAGAAAAAAAGTAAAAAAAAATTGTATACTAAGTCGAGGCTCGTGTAAGAGCTAACACATAGAACATATAATAAAGGGAGCAGTAGGGGGAGAGAGAGGGAAGCACAGCAACAGTGGAGAACAAGGATATTGAGAGATCTGTGGAAGGGAGAGGGCTGGGGCCGGGTACATGGGATAAATAAGATGGACACTACAAGGACTTTCAGCATGAACAGCAGTCTCATGAACAGCAGTCCAGGCCTACAGTCAGCCATATACATTTAATATGAAAAATGTTCTCACAAAACAAATCAAGTTGAAACCAAACAAAGAATGCAAAGAGAAGGACAAGGGAGCAACTTAAAACAACCAAAGTGATTCACAATAATTGATTTTAAACCAATGACTGCAGGAT
This sequence comes from Myxine glutinosa, assembly GCF_964187855.1. NCBI lineage: Eukaryota > Metazoa > Chordata > Myxini > Myxiniformes > Myxinidae > Myxine > Myxine glutinosa. The sequence continues at coordinate 19,120,514 of NC_136265.1, forward strand.
TCACAGCAGAGTTCTTGCTCCTTTGTTAACGCGTTACCTTACTGGTAGTTTGGTGATCTCAATTGGGGACCGCACTCAACGCCCACCCGTCTACTTATTACGGCCAAGCAAAACAGTGGGTGGGACATTGGTTTAACCAGCGGAGCCCATCAGTGGTGTAGAACTTCCAATGTTCTGCTTCACGAGAATCAAGTCGTTTTGACAGATTTATTTAATATGGTATTTGAGTGGCGCAGGCATGATGGGCCAAATGACCTCCTCCTGCGTCTAATTTCCTCGTTATCGATTATCCCCGGTCAGTTCTGCTCGAACAAGGCCCACGGCATGGAGATTGTGGATTGATCTCCCGACAGCAAGCCAGAGATCGCTCACATCTAAAACCTTGTGCTCTTGCCTTCGTGGAGCCAGGACCGTGCAGTCTTCCATGATGTTATTACCCTCGCCAGAGGAGAGTGTCTTGCATTTGGGTCCATTTGTCTGTTTGCTTGTCTGCACAAAACGTGAGTAGGTGTATTCATTACATTAGACCCTTTATATACTACCCCTTAAGACCCCAAAGAGGCTTTAGACCCTTTAAAAGCCTTTGACACTTAAACCCTGTAGACCCTATAGATCCTGTTAGACCCTACAGAGCCCAAAGACCTTTGAGAACCCTAAGACCCTATAGACCCCCTTAATACCTTATAAAAACCCTTCAGCTCGTGTTAGACCATTTAGAGCCCGAAGACCCTATATACCCCGTTTGTCCCCCTTATAAGCATTAAGACCCTTAGGCCTTTAGACCTTCACACCTTTCAGTTATTTATACCACACAAAAACAAGTCCTGGCGAGGGTCTGCAATCTCTGATTGCTCTTTGTAGTTCCTTGTTGTTTTTAAAGGTGTAAAAAACTGTTGTTGACAAAATTATGCCTGTTAATCATGATTTCAATGCATTTCTTCATCTTTCTGGTGCCTGGTGCCTGGTGTTGGTGTTGGGCTAGCGGCTAGGGTGCCGGCTTAGGATCCTAGGATCCTGGGTTCGAATCCCGGTCGATCGCTGAATTAACGCCACGGGGGTTGACTCAGCCTGTCATCCTTCCGAGGTCGGCTAATTGAGTACCAGTTCACTGGTAATTCCCTGTTTGTCGTAAAAGGCGACAAAAAGGGTTGGCGGCAGGAAGGGTATCCAGCCGTAAAACATTGCTTCAAAAAGGGGACCGAAAAACAACAACAACCACGGTCCCCGAAAAAGGCCAAACCCCGCTTTGCGGGGAAAAATGGCCTCTAAAGGTGGTTTTTTCTTCATCTTTCTGAACGTTTTCATTGTTTGAGAGAGCGAGACAATCCTCGAGATTTTTTTTCCCCCTTTTTTCAAAGTCCGAGTCAGAGTGCACCCATCCGGGATTGTAACCTAGTAACTGCTTTGGCAACACCAACGTTCTGTATAATGATAACAATGAAAATCCCGCCGGAAGCACCCAAATCAGTAAGAACGGCACAAAACATTGAGCGTGTAAGGGAGTCAGTTTTGAGAAGTCCGCATCGCTCCAGCCGAAAGCATGCATCAGCCTTAAGAATTTCTCACACGTCACTATGCCGCATAAGGATTTAAACTTTTATCACTATAAAATTCAAACTGTCCAGGAATTAAGCCAAGATGATGAGATGCACATGATGATTTTTTTTGGTGCAAACTACAGATAAGTGTCCCTCATGCGAGCAGGTTTAAATCTGATTTAATAATCTGATCTGATTTTATTAAAGTTAGAAAAATAAAAATCATATTCTTTTCATCGATCTTCCATTCGCATGGAGAGCAAATGAGTGCATCTCTTCCCATTGCTTTTTGTCCTGTTGGAGGATGTATCATCTCCATCTCCTCGATTGGTTATCATTTTCCTGGTTGTGACCTCCAAAAGTGGACAACTTCCAATGACCCAAAGAGCAGTCCACCTCGTTTTCTACAAAGGAGTACGTTTCGATGAGGAGGATCTCTACAACTTATGCAGGTGCTCTGTAGCACACCTTTACCCGCAAAGGGATCTTTTAAGGATGTCCAGGGAAGCTCGGAAAGCTTCTATCTGCGGCTCGTTTGTTGAAATTTTCTCGTGGTCTTTTTTTTCTCTTCCCTTTCTGGTATCCGTTTGTAAATCACAGTCTCGTGGTTTTTCAAATAAGACAATCTCGAAATAACTTTTTTTACAAACGGAGCACGTGTTCTTGCCTGTGCGAATGAACTTGTAATCTTTGAGGTGTGAAGCTGTTACGCAGAGCTTTTCACAAACGGAACACCTGAACAGTTGGTTTTTGTGAACTATCTGATGCCTCTTCATGTACACCAATTTCTTGAAGACCCTTTTACAAACATAGCATTGGTGCAGACTTGCACAGTTGTGGATTTTCTCATGTTGTTTGACGCTCGAGGATGCGGTGAAGACTTTTTCACAAACCGAACACGCGTTAGGTCTTTTGTGGATGTTCTCATGAGTCTTCATGCGCTTTATCGATGTCAGAGACTTTTTACAAACGGAACCTGTGTACAGCTTTTTGTCCGTATGTGTTCTTTCGTGCATCTTCAAATAAGAGGAAGATTTGAAGGATTTCTGACAAACCTGGCACTTATTTGGGTTTTCATCCAAGTGGATAATCCCATGTGTTTTTAGAGTAACAGAATGTCGAAAAGTTTCGTTGCAAACGAAGCATTTGTATGGTTTTTCACCAGTGTGAATTCTATTATGTACTTTGTACTTTTGTAAAGTTTTGAAGGCTTTGTCACAAACAGAGCATTTGTAAGGCCTTTCACCCAAATGTTCACCAAGTTTGCGCTTAAACGTGCAACTTGCGTAGCGACGTTTGTCGTCGGGCCGAGGCAATCCCTGGTGGTGGTTCTTCACTTTGGGATCTTTCAAAGTGACATCATCGCAGAAAGAAGACCAGGTTGAATAGCTCTCTGTAAAGATCGGTCGCACAAAAAATTACATGTTTGTTATGTATTGGACATATTTTTCTGATTAAAAGAAAAATCAACCTGCAAGCATTATTTGCATCAACAATTGTGTTTCATCTTGGATGAAGGGGGTGGTGGTAGGGGGGAGGAGGGGATGCTGACAAAAATAGGGGCAATACCCCTGGGCACTCACCTGGTAGAATAAAGCAGGATACTACACCGACTAAAGGTTTTTAAACTAGTACCATGATATTTTAAACTAATTTCAATGGTTACTAGGAGACAGGGCAGCATGAAGAATCATTCTGACGTAATCATAAGACTTTAAACAAACAAAAAATACCTATTTTGGGGGGCAACGCACCCCCCACCCCCCCACAACCACCCCCCAAAGACTCCCTTAAACCCCGATGTTTCGAATGCCGTGAACAAACTTTGGTACATCACAGGTGATGAAGGTTGTGGTCAGGTTTAATTGAAATTGTGTATGTAGTTTCGGAGAAGAGAGCACATACCTACTTTTGGGGGGCTCAAACCCCCGTAGACTTCCTTAAACACCGATTTTTTTTTAACACCGTGAACAAATTTTGGTACATCACGGGTGATGAAGGTTGTGGTCAAGTTTCATCGAAATTGTGTGTGTAGTTTCTGAGAAAAAAGCAAATACCTGTTTTGGGGAGTCAAACCTGGATCCACTTTGACCACCGATAGACCCCTTTAGACCCCGACTTTTTTTTAATGCTGTGAACAAACTTGAGTTGCAACATTCCAAACATCATTTGTGCCAAGTTTGGTGACAATCCCATCAGCAGTTTCAGAGAAGAAGTTGCAAGTGTTTATGGACTGACGGACTGACGTCTCCATTGGAGCCTGATTCCACTCGTTCCGGGAACTGGGGAGGAGGGTCTCCCATTGGTGCGGTCTTCACTTGTTCCAGGAACTGGGGAGGAGGGCCTACCATTGGGCCGGTCTTTACTTGTTCCGGGAACTGGGTAGGATGGTCTCCCATTGGGGCGGCCGTCACTTGGTCCTGGAACTGGGGAGGAGAGTTTCCCAATTGGGCTGGTCTTCACTCGTTCCAGGAACTGGGGAGGAGGGTCTCCCATTGGTGCGGTCTTCACTTGTTCCGGGAACTGGGGAGGAGGGTCTCCCATTGGTGTGGTCTTCACTTGTTCCGGGAACTGGGGAGGAGGGCCTCCCATTGGTGCGGTCTTCACTTGTTCCGGGAAATGGTGAGGAGGGCCACCCATTGTTGCGGTCTTCACTCGTTCCGGGAAGTGGGGAGGAGGGTCTCCCATTGGGCCGGTCTTCACTTGTTCCGGGAACTGGGGAGGAGGGTCTCCCATTGGGCCGGACTTCACTTGTTCTGGGAACTTGTCTACACACAGGACGTTGATTTCCGGTTTGTTCTGGAATTGTTAGCTCTTGACAAGCATCTTTAGTCCCTTCATCATTTGTCTTATCCCCGCAAAGTGGCTCTGGGTGTTCTGTATCCAGAATCGGCATGAACTCATCCTTGGAAATTATTTCGAGATTAAACGGATAGACCTCCCCTAATCATGAACCTCTCCCCTCCTTTCCGAGCATAAGACTTCTAAAATTTCTAATACGGCAAGTTTTACTCTTATGAAACAATTTGACAATTAAAAGTTGCACTTGCCTTGTGAAGAGCAATTATCCACAGGTTCATGTTTTACCTTGAGCTCCATATCAAATTCTGTAACAACAGAAAGAATAATGAACCAAACTCAAAACAACTCACACATCATAATTCCCATCACACAATATCATCGACTTGTACAATGTTATTATGGATTCTTACCTTGTGAGGGAAAACCACCTGTATGTTCAGGTTCCACCTTCACCACCATTATAGGATCTGCAGAGAAACAAAACCTGCTTGAAACGAAGAACAACCTCAGAGATGTTACTTCAAAAACAAACTCATCTTAAACTCTTCCTTTATTTGGTCGCCTAGATATTCATCAATGTGGTTTCTCCATCAAGAGAGAACCCCGTACCGGATTCCTGGTCCGTCCCGTCCCCTCCAGCATGAAGGTTCTGAAAATCCAGGATCCTGAACCCGCAGATCTCAGCAGCCCCTCCTGGACCCCATGTGTCCCCTCCATCAGAGCACGACTTGGAGTCCGAGGAGCTCGGGCCGTGGGCATCTCTCGAGGGGTCTCTGTTCATGGCCATCAGCTCTGAGTCACAAAGGGAAACAGGAAAAAAAAACCTGACGATCTCTGCCTGCAACAGGTCCAAGCAGCTCTGTCTTCTCTCTGTGGGACAAACTTGCCGAAAGTCTAAATCTCTAACGACAATATACGCTTACCTTCACGTATCCTGGGAAAGATCGTCACCTCCCAGACGGACCTCAACAATTTGCTTTCCTATAAATATTTGATTCTTAAACAAGAAAATGATTCCATCAGATCTGCTTGGACAAGAAACGCCAATCACCTGCATTTGTTACTGGCAAGATTTTTCAAGTACAGTATATTGGTTGGTATTGTGCGTTATTCTGTCTGTCTGTTTGTTTGTGTGTTTGTCGTCTTCAGGTCACATTTCCAAACTGATCGTCATTAAACTTTACCAAGTTATAGAGGTAGTCACAACTGAAAGCCTGTTGATTTTGAGGTCAAAGTTCAAAGGTCATCTTGAGGTAAATTTCTAAACTCGTCATTTTTCATCCGATTAACATGAACATTAAACAGCAATTGCACAGTGCATCACTGAATCAGGAAAACAACTATTCTTGAGGTCAAAAGATCAAAGGTCAACTCAAGGTCAAACTTCTAAAATCATCAATTTTCATCTGAAAAATCGTCACATTTCATCCGATTAACTTGAAAAATTATCCAACTATTACAAAGTCAAAAGGTCAAAGGTCAACTCAAGGTCAAACTTCTAAAATCATCAATTTCCATCTGAACAATCGTCACTTTTCATCCGATTAACCTGAAAATTAAAGAGCAATTGCATTGTACATCATGGAATTGGAAAACCAACTATTTGTGGGGTCAAAAGGTCAAATGTCAAACTTCTAAAATCATCAATTTCCATCTGAACAATCGTCACTTTTCATCCGATTAACCTGAAAATTAAAGAGCAATTGCATTGTACATCATGGAATTGGAAAACCAACTATTTGTGGGGTCAAAAGGTCAAATGTCAAACTTCTAAAATCATAAATTTTCATCTGGAAATGTCCATTTTCATCATATTAACTTGAAAATTAAACAGCAATTGCACAGTGCATCATTGAATCAGGAAAACAACTATTCTTGAGGTCAAAAGATCAAAGGTCAACTCAAGATCAAACTTCTAAAATCATCAATTTTTATCTGAAAATGTCCATTTTCATCATATTAACTTGAAAATTATACAGCAAGTGCACAGTGCATCACTGAATCAGGAAAACAACTATTGTTGAGGTCAAAAGATCAAAGGTCAACTCGAGATCAAACTTCTAAAATCATCACTTTTCATCTGAAAAATCGTCACATTTCATCCAATTTTTTTTTTTGTATACAAGATCGAGGCGAGTGAAAGAACTAACAGTAATCACACAAAAAGTCAAACCGACACATAAAACACAAAATAAGGGGAGCGGTAGACAAGATGGGGAGAGAGGAGGAAGGACACAAACACAACATCTGAGAGCATGGACATCGAGAGAAATGTGGGAGGGAGAGGGCTTGGGGGGAGGTGGGAGAGGTATAAAACATATGGACACTGCAAGGACTTCCAGGAAAGAAGTTGGACTTTCAACCTGGACCAGGTGTATCTGGGGTGAATTAGCGGGGGTAGAAAAGATCAAGGTTTTGGATGGGGGAAGATAAGAGATGGTGGTGAACAGCTGTTGTAAAGACCTGGAAGGAGGAGTGGGATTGAAGGAAGTGGGGGAGTTTGTTCCAGAGGCGGGAGAAATGGGGAATGAAAGAGTGAAGGTGTGCAGAGAGCCTAGATTTTGGCAGTTTAACCATAAGAGGGTTGCTGGCAGATCTTGTGCGACTTGTAGGAATATTTGGGGGACAGAGCACAGAGAGAGAGCTGGGGGAGCAAGGCCGGAGAGGAGTCGGTAGAGGACAGAAAGACCACCAACCTGCCTGCGGTGAGTGAGTGAAAGGCCCTCGGAGTTAGCTTCATCGCGGGAGATTCCAATGATTTTGAAAGCTTTGGTTTCAACAGCGTGAAGCCGAGCTTGGTGTGAGGCAGGAGCACCAGCCCAGAGGGGGGGGGAACAGTATTCCATTGAGCTGTGGATGAAAGCCTTGTATGTGGTGAGGAGCTCAGGTGTGCCAAGGAAGGACTTCGCACGATGGAGGATGCCCAGTAGGCGACGGCCTTTGGAGGCCAGCTTGGAAATGTGGTTTTCCCAAGAAAGATCATGGCAGATAGTGAGACCCAAAAGCTTGAGTGACAGAAATTCTTGGAGAGGATTGTTGAGAAAGTAGATGGGAGGGTTTTCCAGTCGGTCTTTTTCAGACAGCTCTGATTTCCTGTTTGGCATTGAGGACCTCCATCCATTGTTGAGAGAGCAGAAGCAACGTGTCCAGAGTAGAATGTCCTGGTCTGATTCCAAATTGATGATCAGAGAACAAGCCATTGGAGAAGAGGAAGGATTTGATATCCGAAGCAATGATGGATTCCATGACTTTGCTGATATAATTGGGAGCAGGCTGATTGGTCTGTAGTTGCAAGGATCTGTTTTTGCACATTTTTTGTGTAAAGCGGTAATGTTGGCTGATTTCCAAGATGCTGGCAGATGACCTTGAGCAAAAGAGAGGGTGAAAAGAACAGAGAGAGGGTGAGAGAGAGTGTCAGAGCAGGATTTTAGGACCCGTGGGCTGATGGCCGTCTGGTCCAGTTGCAGAATCAGAGTCGAGGTTTGACAAAAACTTCACCTTGTCAGGAGAGAAGGACACAGAGACCAGGAGCAGTTGGTTTCGACTGGGTAAGGTGGGAACAGAGAGAGGTGGGTTTGGGACACAAGATTTTGAGGCAAACACAGAGTTGAGGTATTCGGCTTTGTCACGTGCGGTGTCAACTGTGTAGCCATTTGAGGTAAGGGAGGGGATGGAGGGGGAACAAACACCAGAAACGGATTTGACCAGACGCCACCAGGATTTGGAGGAAGGAGACAGGTTTGAGTGTTCATTCTTGAGTGTGGAGAGATAGTGCTTCCTGGCACTCCTGAGGGTAGACACACACTTGTTCCAAGCTTGGTGGAAGGAACTGAGATTGCCTTCAGTTGGACTTGCCTTCCAAGAGGCAAAATAAAGTTGTTTCAGGGCACCTGCCTCACCACAAGATTCAGTGTACCATGGATAGGAGGAAGGGTAAGACAACTGAAGACGAGATGGGATAAATCTGTGCATGAGAGAGAGCAGTTTGCTTTGGAAGAATTCCCAGGAAGAATTGATGTCAGAGGCAGTAGAGATGGGAGACCAGTCCAGATGATTGATGGCTGCTTGCAGACCGTGCCCGTCAGCCTGAGTGAAATGCCAGACTCGTCGGCGCTGAGGATGCTCTCTGAGAATGGCCAGAGAGATGTCCACTTTAACAAGCACATGATCAGAAGAATCGATTTGTTGCAGAAGAAGAGCAGCAGACATTTGCAGGGAAGTTTGTCATAACCAATTCTAGAAGAGAAGATACTCCATTGACTGAGATCCGGGTCGGGAAATTGACAGATTGTGTCAGTCCCAATGAGTCGCAGAAGTCCTTTGCTGAGATGCCATGGCTGGTGAGAGAGGAACCCACACCCAGCCAGCTGGCATGATGACAGTTGAAGTCGCCACATATGAGGAAGAGAGAGTTTGGATGAGTTGACAGAAGTTGGTCCATGTTGTCAGACAGCGAAATGTAAATTGAGTCATCACTGTTTGGAGGACGGTACAGAACACATATGAACAAAAGGTGGGAGTGGAGAGGAAGCCGTAGCCAGAGGTATTCCTGGGGGTGGGGTGGAGAGAGGGCAGTGCAAGGAGAGTGAGGAAGAGATTTTGATAAAGATAGCAACCCCACCATCAGGACGAGGCTCAGCTCTATCATACCGGAGGAGGGAGCAACCAGGAAGAGATATTAAGGAATCAGAGACATCTTGAAGGAGGAAAGTTTCTGTTAAGCAGATCAAGTCTGGATTGTCAGAAGCAGCCTGAATGGAGAGATCAATCAGGTTTAAACGAAGGCCCCGGATGTTTGAGGTTCATACCGTTAATGAGGAGAGAGGGGGAGCATCGGGTGCAGGACAGGGGAGGGGATGGGTTGGGTCACATAAAGGATGAGAGGGGGAGCTGGGGAGAGCAGTTGATCGTGTGTCAGGGATTACAGAAGAGTTACAAGAAAGGGAAGGATGAGTACGAAAGGTTTGATGGTGATGGGATGAGGCACAGTGAGGAGTTGTTTGAGGGAGGGCAGAGGAAAGTAGAAGGTTGGGGGAGGGGGAGGTGGAGGTATGAGATAGAAGAGAGACGAAGTGGGGAGGAGGCAGCTTTGAGGAGGAGGGGGGAGGGGGGGAGAATTGGAGAGGGATAGTATGGGGGGAGATTTGAAGGGGAGGGTTGGGGGGAGTTTTGAAGGGGAGGGGCGAGGGGGAAGTTTAGGAGGGGAGGGGCAAGGGGGGAGTCTAGGAGGGGAGGGGCAAGGGGGGAGATTTGGAGGGGAGGGGCAAGGGAGGAGTTTAGAAAGTGGATGATTAATGAACGACGAACATTAATATAACAAATTGGGTTTATTGTGATTTTCAAGTTACGGAATCCGTTTCAGAACGATAGAGGAGGGGTGGAATGAATGTGAATTTAGAGCATGTAGTGAGGGAGAATTGTAAGAGATTGAATATTTTTTTTGTGATGGAATGAATTGAAGAGGAAATTGAAAAAGCCTTTTAAATAGGAAGAAAAACAGCATGTTGTAATAGACCACTGAATAAAACACTGCAGGGGAAAGTTTAAACATATTTAAACAGAACCGTGAAGAACAATCTTATATTCACAAAAATACCAATGGGGAGAGGGCCTCAAGGGACAACCACGAGTCACATGAACAGGGCAAAAGGTGGAAGGCAAGGAGATAATCAATCTTAATGAAATGGACAATTAACTTGGAAGATTAAACAGCAATTGCATAGTACCCCACTTAAATGGGAATCCAACTATTTTAAGGTAAAAAGGTCAAAGGTCAACTCAAGGTCAAATTTCTAAAATCATCAATTTCCATCTGAACAATCGTCACATTTCATCCGATTAACCTGAAAATTAGAGCATTTGCATTGTACATCACGGAATTGGAAAACCAAGTATTTGTGGGGTCAAAAGGTCAAAGGTCAAACTTCTAAAATCATCAATTTTCATGTGAAAAATTGTCCATTTTCATCATATTAACTTGAAAATTAAACAGCAATTGCATAGTGTATCAATGAAATAGGAAAACAAATATTTTTGAGGTCAAAAGGTCAAAGGTCAACTCAAGATCAAACTTCTAATATCGTCAATTTTCATCTGAAAAATCATCAATTTTAATCCGATTGACCTGAGCTTTGATTAAGATGATCAATTTTAATCTTAATGAAATGGACAATTTGATGTACCCATGGCAACCTTTTGGAGAGAAGAGGTGGATTTTGCAAGTATCATGCTCTGCATGACGTCTTCTTGTTAAGATTTTGGTCTGAACTCAAAATATAATATAAATAAATATACTCCTACCATCTCTTACTTACCAGTGACACTCGTGGATGCGCATATTCACGGTTAACAAAATGCGACCTGCTTCTACATTCACGGCCCTGTGCTTCGCGTATTCACGGTTTCTGCGGGCATAAACCATTCCACCCACCCAACATTGTTGGTATTTTCTGTTTAAGGAAAAGGCCTGGCTCAGAGACGATCGCAAACCTTTAGTGTGGAAGGAAAATATGTCCAAGGTGTTCGGAATCTGCCCCGGTGTGTACCCCGGTTTAGAATAGGTACACCGTATCCCTGCGTGTCGTAAGAGGCGACTAAAAGGGTTGGCGTCAGGAAGGGCATCCGGCCATAAAAACATTGCCTCAAAAAGAGAACCATGACAATTACAACTAGATATGGGCAGGGTACAGCCAGAAGTACCCCGTGGGGGACCCCACTCCCTCTCGTCAAAACTCAAGGTGGGGAACCCGATCGAAGCAAGGGTGGAAATCACCCCATTTATGATGACGAAAAGTCTGATGCCCGACGTGGAGATCGGTTTCTGAGGTTTGAGACGTGGAATGTAGGGACAATGACAGGGAGATCAGGAGAAGTGGTGGAAGTATTGGTCAGAAGAAGAGTGGACATATGTTGTGTGCAGGAGACAAGATGGAAGGGAAGTGGTGTGAGAATGGTGTTGGGTAGGCAGGGACAGAAATACAAGTTTGTGTGGCAAGGGTGCCCAGAAGGCGTGAATGGTGTTGGTGTCCTGTTTTCTGAGGAGTTTGTAGACAGTGTGGTGAGTGTGACGAGAGTGAGTGAAAGGTTGACGATGATGAAAATGATGATTGGAAAGCTCTTGGTGAACGTCATCTCGGGATATGCTCCGCAGGTTGGTCGGAGCGATGAAGAGAAGGACAAGTTCTGGTGTGCAATAGAGAAGCTAATGGAAAACATGAAAGATAAGGAAGTTGTTGTGGTAGGGGGAGACATAAATGGACATGTGGGAAGGAGTATGGACGGTTTTGATGGATTCATGGGGGTTACGGATATGGTGTGAGAAATGGAGAAGGTGAAAGGATTTTGGAGTTTGCTGATGGAGCTGATTTGTTGATTTGTAATACTCAGTTGCAGAAAGAGGATAATAAGCTTGTTACATACACGTCAGGTGGGTCGACGACAACCGTTGACTACCTGATGGTGCGTAGGTGAGATAGGGGGCACCTCCGGGACACAAAGGTGATCCCGGGGGCGGGGGGAGGCTGTTTCACAGCACCACTTGGTTGTCTGCGACATCAGGTTGAAAGGTGGGAGGAGAGCTCGGCGGGTGAAGTACCAACCGAGAATGAAGGTGTGGAGGTTGAAAGAGGTGACAGTGAGGGAGGCATTAAAAGAGAGGCTGAGTATGGTAGAGGATGATGTGGTTGAGCTTGAAAGTGGTTGGATGTCAATGAAAGAAAGTCTGTTGGGAGCCGTTGGTGAGGTATGTGGATGGACAAAAGCAACACCGAGGCACTCGGAAACATGGTGGTGGGATGATGAAGTTGGAAAGAAGATTGACGAGAAGAGGAAGAAGTTCAAGGAGTGGCAGAAGGCGAAGGGTACAGGGGCAGAAAAGGAAGAGCATGGAAGTTATAAGGCAACCAAGAAGGCTGCAAAGAAAGAGGTAGCAAAGGCGCAGGAGGCATGTCGGAAAATGTTCGGAGAACGCTTGGATTTGGAAGAGGGTCAGAGAGCGGTATTCAGGATTACAAAGCAGATAGCGAAAGAGAGGTGTGATGTGATGGGGGTGAGTTGCTTGAAGGATGAAGTGGGACAAATCATTGTGGACCCAGATGGAATTAAAGGAAGATGGAAGAGATATATGGAAATACTGTTGAATGCAGAGAATGAATGGGATGGCAACATAGAGAGTAACCCCGTTTTGGGACTGGCAGAGAAGATAACCGAGAAGGAAGTTGAAGAAGCGATTAAAGCAATGAAGAGTAGAAAAGCGGGAGGGCCGACGGGAGTTGTGGGAGATATGTTGAAGGCAGCGGGAAATTGGGGGTGTGAAGAGAATGACAGAGATCTGCAATCTGGTGGTGAAAGAAGGCCGCATTCCAGGGGATTGGGAACTGAGTACCCTCGTCCCTCTATACAAAGGGAAAGGTGACCCTCTGGACTGTGGCTCGTATCGAGCGATAAAGTTATTGGAGCATGGAATGAAGGTATTGGAAAGGGTGTTGGAGAGGAGGATAAGGAAGAAAGTGAAGATTGACGAAATGCAGTTTGGATTTATGCCAGGAAGAGGAACGACAGACGCGCTTTTTATTGTGAGGCAGTTGCAGGAGAAGAACATGGAGAAGAGGAAGAAGTTGTTTCTTGGGCTTGTTGATCTGGAGAAAGCATTCGATAGGGTTCCACGTGAAGTATTGACATGGGCATTGAGGAAGTTAGGAGTGGAGGAATGGTTGATCAGAGTAGTGATGGCAATGTACAAAAGAGTGCGCACAGCTGTAAGGACGAAGGACGGGAACAGTGGTGAGTTTGAGGTGAAGGTGGGAGTGCATCAGGGGTCGGTACCAAGTCCACTACTATTTGTAGCTGTGATGGAGGTGCTGGCTCGGAACGTAAAGGAGGGTTTACCGTGGGAGTTGTTGTATGCAGATGATCTGGTGTTGATTGCAGAAAGTATGGATGGACTGAAGGAGAAGATGAACAAATGGAAGGAATGTATGGAGACGAAAGGTCTGAAGGTGAATATCGGAAAAACAAAGGTGATGGCAAGTGGTAAAGCAGGTGGTGAGGTGGAAAGAACTGGGAAGTGGCCATGTGCTATGTGCAGGAAGGGTGTCGGAGTGAACTCAATTCAATGTACAATGTGCGCTGAGTGGGTTCATCAAAAATGTAGTGGTCTGAGAGGGTCATTAACCAGTGTGGCAGCTACATTCAAGTGTAAGGTGTGCACAGAGGGAGCTGTAGATGGAGGAAATGTTGAGTTGGATTTTGGAGACGGCGTGAAGCTGGAAGGTGTGAAAACATTTTGTTACCTAGGAGACATGCTGAATGGAGAAGGTGGATCAGACTCGGCAACGGTTGCTCGAGTGAGATGTGCATGGAAGACGTTTCGGGAACTGAGTGGCGTGCTGACGAGGAGGGGAGTGTCGTTGAAGCTGAAGGGAAAGGTGTATGCTGCATGTGTGAGAAGTGTTATGATTTATGGGAGCGAGACATGGGTAATGAACATAGAGCAGCAACGAAGGCTGGAAAGGGTGGAAATGCGAATGGTTCGGTGGATGTGTGGAGTATCGTTGAGAGAGAGGAAGCCAAATGATGAATTGCGAAAGATGATGGGAATAGAGCCTGTGATTGATGCTGTGAAGAGAAACAGGTTGAGATGGTTTGGTCATGTGTTGAGGAAGGATGAAAGTGACTGGTTGAGAAGAGTGATGGAAATGAATGTAGAAGGAAGTCGAGGACGTGGAAGACCGAGAAAGACTTGGCTAAAGATGGTCGAAGAAGAAATGCGGGCCAGGGGGTTAACAAGGGGAGATGCAGAAAATAGGGTAAAATGGAGAAGATTGTCATGGCGACCGCAAGGCTAACCCCCGCTCTTGCAGGGAAAATGGCCTTTTAAAATGCCTGTTGTTGTTGTTGTTACCTTCGCAAAAGCGGAAGGTTATGTTTTGATCGCTGTGTATTTATTTGTATGTCTGTGTGTGTGTATGTTATTCGCATAACTCAAAAAGTATTCAACCGAATTGCATGAAATTTGGTGGGATGATTGGTTATTATACGGGACACATTTGATTAGATTTTGGGAGCAATCGGGTCAAAGGTCAAGGTCAAGGTCACGAAAAGGTCAAAATCGTATTTTTGTTGTTCTGTTCCCTACACTCCCATGCCAAGTACAGAACAGTAGCTGCGGCGAAGGTATGCGCTCTACCGAGTGCCCGTTCTAGTTGTTGTTGTTGTTGTGTTCGGAATCTGAGTCAATCCTTTATTTCAACCACGACCAGCCAAACCTATTTGTCACTTCCGGTACACTCGGTCCCGATAAATCCTCGATCACTCCCGAGCCGAGATCTACGGTAATCTATATACCCCTGAGAGGATAATAACATAACCTTTCCTTCCGATCCCAGAGGGAGTGGGTGTACTTGTTACATTTTATAACATGAAATCATCATCATCATCGGGTCGATCTCGATCGGACATATAACATGAAAAGCAATTCTAAATTTGAAAGGAACAGACCTCCATATAGTCTACTTGCCAGCAATGTGAACCCGGAAATGTTGAGTACCCCAAAGTTTTAAGTTAGAAATGTACAGTATGGGTCCCCAGCACTTAGAAACTGCCGGATGCTAACTTGCATATGTTGGGCAATTAGCAAAATTAGCATTAATAGCATTAACCCTATCAAACATAGGCCTGGGACACTGAAATTTCTGTTTCGCTCTATTGCTCCACTTTTATTCACAGGTATTAGAGGTAACAAAGGCAAGTACCATACCAACCTAGAATAATATGACTATGGGTAAATAATATCCTCAAAATTAAAACACAAGTATACCCAAAATTATCAGAGCTGAAAAATATGTGCACTAGTTACACAACATAAAACTTCCATCAAGAAAGAGCGTCTTGCACTTCTACTACTCTGCACTGTTATAAAGCATATCCTCATCATAAAACTCATCCTCATCGTCTTCATCTTCTTCTCCTGACTCGACATTCTTGTCATATTGCTCTTCTTGCTGTGAGTGTGTGAGTGTGTTGCAACATGTACTATCAGAGCCTTTGCAGAAGCAGTAGCTGGTACAGGCCAGGCCTGCAGCTACGCAGCAGCACCTGCTGTTAAACAGGGCTTTAACCCAGCTTTGCAGCTACAGCTGATCATTCCCAACACGGCAGGAGGAGCAACGGGGCTTGCATCCAGGATGGGCATGATGACTTCCTCTCCCTTCTCGCCTTCCTTCTTATTCCATCCAAACTCTGTTATGTCCACAGCTGGTGGGTCAGGGCAGTCTGCTGCTTTCCAAAGCAGCACCTGTAGATGGGCACGCCATCCACGGAGGAGAGCGTTGCGCTCTGTAGGAGGCAGTGTCTTCAGTGCTGGGGGGGTTTTGCGCTTTCGGTAGATGTCATATCTGGTGACGTTCAGAGATGCCGATTCCCTCTCGTTGTACAGAGCCAGGAAGAAACCACTCACTGCCTCTGTAATATGTAAATCAGTAGCTCCCTCCTCTCCGATGAAGTGAAGCAGGTCACCAGGTACTACTCTCATGGCCTTGAGTGCGGACACCTTCCCTTTCGCCGGGGATAGGAGGTGGTGTCACATCCGGAGAGAGCATGCATAGCCAGGATGGAGCGACACTGCTCACCGAGATTCTTTACTGTCGAATTGATGTTGAGAATAGTGCCATCCCATCTCTCCATCTGCAGGTTACATGTGATACCCACCTTCCAGCACCAATAGACCATGAGGACGAAAACATCAGTGTCGTCGCTGAGAATGCGGACAGTTTCAGCTCCGCGACTGGCTGCATCCAACCTGTATGAGATGAGGGAGACGTCAGCCTCGTCATGAGTGACAATACTGTCTGCTTTGCTGACCATCTTGATGTGATCTCCTATGCTGTGTGTGCACAGGAGCTCACCCAGTCTCTGTTTGTTTGTCTTGTTCTTCATCACTTTGTCGCGGCTAGGTAGAGGGGTTGTCAGTGAGAGTCGGTACTCTGTTGAGCTCTCCCCAGCTCTTCTCTGCCTCTCGTGGTCTTTGGCAGAGACTTGCTCATACCGGTCAAAGATGACAAATGTTTCGGTGATGTAGCGATTAAGCCGGCGCCCCATGCTGGCTGCGAGGTCAGCCACAGTGCCTGACGATGGCCACACCACGTGGTAGATGAGCTGCGATGCATCAACGAGTACAACATGTGGTGGGTGGGGATTGGGGGCAAGGATTCCAAGACGCTGGACGATCACAGACTTGTTACCCTTCCTGAGGCATCCATACTCATCGATGATGGATGCAGGGACCGGGCCGAGCTCGTAGTCAAAGAGGGCAGAGAGCTCCATTCTTCTCTTGCTCCCCACCACCAGCAGCCGAGCAAACAACGCCTCAAGGTCACATATGATCTTCGCATTGACCTTCACTCTTTTTTTGGTGAATGTCATTGTCACCACCTTATTTGAGATGGGCACATGAAATCTCTCAGGAAGTGATGAAGAGAACAGTGTGCTCATGTCCTGTCCGATCTTCAATGCATCTTGCACATTCACCTTTTCATCTGCCACCTGGCCATTTATGATATGGTGGAGGGTCGCGGTCTCTATGGTGAGTGGATGGGAGTTTTCCTGTAGCACTCTCAGGATTTTAGCCCGGTCCTCCGCATCCAATTCCCGCCGTCCTTTACCCTCTTCTTTGTGTCTGTTGGGCTTCATTGTCTTATCCGGTGCTTCAGCATCGTCGTAAATCTAATCCAATGACTTGGAGAGATAGGAGCAGATGCCGAAAGATTGGATCCACACGGCGACCTGCTCAGGGTTGGTGGAGATGCCCTTCATGCCTCCTACTCCCTTCCCTTGCTTGATGCATGTCTGCTCCCCAAACATGTCTCCACTCACTGCAGCTGCACCATCAGAGTGGCGGCACACATGGCTTCCAGCGTAAAGGTCATCCTTGGCAGTAGCAGGAAGGTACTGCATGTCGCGCAGATACCATGTGATCCATCTTGCGTAGTGGTGATGACCGGCAGCAAAGAAATAGGGCAGCATCTCTTCAAGGCAGTGTTGTTGCAGCATCCAATCACCCTCTCTTTCTGCTCGCCAGAACCTGTGAGCTATTAGGGTAGGGGTGATGAAACAATCCACCCATAGCCGGCCTGTGGGGTGCTCTCTGGTTTTCTCCAGGAATGCCGTTATCTGCTCGTGAGTCTTCTCTCCCTCCTCTAAGAAGTCATGAAGAAGAGCAGACACAACCATACGGAAGGCTCACATAGCCTTGGGCCAGGCCTTCCCGTTGAAGATGGATTTCAGGCCTCCAAATGATGCACCGACTAGTTCCTCCACACCTGTTGAATTCATCAGTTGTCCGATTGAGCCGATGAATGACATGAGAGTGTGCATCATCCCAGGTCTGAGAACCACTGATGACCATCGCTGCAGATCACTCCACTTGATCAGGCAAGCGATCACGTACAGCTGCATGTCAAACGTGATATGACTGTGGCTCATGCCAAGCTGCCTCAGTGATGTGTCTAAGTAGGCAATGGTACTGAGCACTGTATCAGGGTGGGCAGGGGGCGAGTCAAGCAGTGGTCCAAAGACACTTATCGTCTTCAGCTTTGGAGCACTGTCATCACCATTGCGATCTTGCACAACATTGTAGGCTGCCCAGTCCAGGGGAAGAGGGGAAGAGTGGAGCTGCAAGAGCCAAGCATCATCCTTCTTCTGTGCTCTTGAAACACTCTGTTTGATGGCTTCTTGGAAAGCATCAGTTCTTGGGACTTCTTTCAGAGCTGGTGGAGTCACCTTCTTGGGGCCTGTGTAATGTTCAATGACAAAACTGCTCTTATGAGCTCTCCTAAGTTTCCCAGCTTCAAGCTTCGTCAGACGGGGTAGTTTCAGCGACATGACCTTACCACCAGGTGTGGCTCCTCCGGGGAACAGAAGACCTGCTGGATTCTGCACAAACTGAGTGGCCATGGCATGAGTCGTGCGGCGACCATTGGGTGTGAAGACCACAAGATCAAAATTATCACCCCAACTGTGGATAGGGCCGATGTGCCTCTCCAGGCCGACTGCGCGCAGGAACTTATCTGGGTCCTCAGAAGTATATTTGGCAGCTGACACTAACATTGAAACTGTAGCTCAACATGAGAGTAGGGGCACTAACCACGCAAAAAAATGTTGGGTGAAAAAAAATCCACGGCTTTTACATCCCTTTTTTCACATGAAATTTTGATCGCAGGAAATTTTTATAAGAACACTCACGGAAAGCATATCTGTCCAAGTGTATTATGTCCAAATTTCATACGGATCCTTCAAATCGTTTGCTCACACGAAGCATTCAAACGGAGCAATAGAGCGAAACAGAAATTTCAGTGTCCCAGGCCTATGTTTGATAGGGTTAATGCTATTAATGCTAATTTTGCTAATTGCCCGACATATGCAAGTTAGCATCCGGCAGTTTCTAAGTGCTGGGGACCCATACTGTACATTTCTAACTTAAAACGTTGGGGTACTCAACATTTCCGGGTTCACAAGAGGGCTCTATAGGCTTGGCAAGTAGACTAATAAGAACGAGAGATTCCATGAAAAAGAAAAGTTGGGGTTGGAGTGCAAGTTTATGAAATGTGCATAAACAATGACGTATTACCAGACTCGGTGGCATAATGGTTAGAGCATCAACTTTAAGTCTGAGATGTCGGCAATTCGAACCCTGCTAGTCATACAAACGATTAAACATGGTAAGTGCTGCTTCCTTGCTTGATGCTCAGTCTGTGGAGGATAGAGCACAGATAAGCTTCACTCCTTGTAATAACTCGAGCACTTGCATTGAGAGTATTGCATAATCGAAGATCCACTTTTTAAGAAACCAAGCACTCTTGTTTTAGAATATTGCATTACCAAGATGCACTCCTTCATCAACCCGAGCTCTCCCTGCAATATTCCGAGCTTGCCCGCCCTTTAGTCAGGTTCACGATGTTTTTTCGTTCAAAATTTTGGGAGATTAGCAAAACTATACATTTCTGGAATACTCAGAGCATGAGGAATCCAAAAATTAATGTTTACATTTGCGTAAACACCTTTGCGAAAATGACCCTCAGGACAGTGATGAAGATCCGTAAAAGCATATTCCTGAACGGTGTAGACCTCGTAGATCCTGTGTATAGGACTTATAGTTCAATCTGATACTAACAAGGCTGCTTTTTCTTGCTTTATAAACCCAAACCTATAACTTCAAAGGACTTGCAATATCATGTATTATGTAATGCAGTTATATCACAAATATAAAGACAATGGTTTTCAATTACCTTTGTTTGTTGCTTTTCTATAATCCTGAGCACTATTTTGAGGCCTTTATTGGATTCCTTGACCCAGAAAACATAGGATTAGCATATTTAATTAAGTCTCTAGGTTGACTAGAAGCCGAGATAGCGCAAAATATGTATTTTATGGTGGCCATTTTGAAAATCCAAAATGGCGGCCATGCAGGTGTCTGTGCAAATGCCAACATTGATTTTCGGATTCTCCATGCTCTGATGATTCCAAAAATGTATAGTTTTGATAATCTCCCAAAATTTTGAACGAAATTATATTTGTTAACATAGTGAACCTGACTATCTTCATCACTGTCCTAAGTGTCATTTTCGCAAAGGTGTCTATGCAAATGTAAACATAAATTTTTGGATTCCTCATGCTCTGAGTATTCCAGAAATGTATAGTTTTGATAATCTACCAAAATTTTGAACGAAATTATATTTGTTAACAGAGTGAACCTGACTACTTCCTGAAATATACCGAGCCCACCCTCCCTCCCTGCAATATTCCGAGCTCTCTCTTCCTTAAATAACGTGGGCTCCCTGAAATATTCTGAGCCCGTCCTCCCTCCCTGAAATATTCCAAGCCGGTCCTCCCTCCCTGAAATATTCCAAGCCAGTCGTCCCTCCCTGCAATATTCTGAGCACATCCTCCCTCCCTGCAATATTCTGAGCCCTCACCTCCCTCCCTGCAATATTCGGAGGCCTCACCTTCCTACCGAAAATATTCTGAGCACATCCTCCCTTCTTGCAATATTCCGAGCCGGTCATCCCTCCCTGAAATATTCTGAGCCCGTACTCCCTCCCTGAAATATTCCGAGCCGGTCCTCCCTCCCTGAAATATTCCAAGCCAGTCGTCCCTCCCTGCAATATTCTGAGCACATCCTCCCTCCCTGCAATATTCTGAGCCCTCACCTCCCTCCCTGCAATATTCTGAGGCCTCACCTTCCTACCGAAAATATTCTGAGCACATCCTCCCTTCTTGCAATATTCCGAGCCCTCACCTCCCTTCCTGCAATATTCTGAGACCTCACCTTCCTCCCTAAAATATTCTGAGCACATCCTTCTTGCAATATTCCGAGCCCTCACCTCCCTCCCTGCAATATTCTGAGGCCTCACCTTCCTCCCTAAAATACTCTGAGCCCTTCCCCCTCCCTAAAATATTAGGAGCCCTCTCCTCCCTCTCGGCAATATTTTGAATCCTCTCCTCTCTCCCTGCAATATTTCGAAGCCCACCCTCTTCCCTGAAATATTCAGAGCCCGCCCTCTTTCCCTGCAATATTCCGAGCCCGACCTCTTTCCCTGCAATATTCCGAACCCGCCCTCTTTCCCTGGATTCTGAGCACATCCTCTCTCCCTGCAATATTCCGAGCCCACCCTCTTTCCCTGCAATATCCTGAGCCCGTCCTCTTTCTCTGCAACAATCAGAGCACGCTCTCTTTCCCTGCAATATTCGAAGCACATCCTCTCTCCCTGCAATATTCCGAGCCCGCCCTCTTCCCTGAAATATTCAGAGCCCGCCCTCTTTCCCGGAAATATTCAGAGCCCGCCCTCTTTCCCTGAAATATTCAGAGCCCGCCCTCTTTCCCTGCAATATTCCGAGCCCGACCTCTTTCCCTGCAATATTCCGAGCCCGACCTCTTTCCCTGCAATATTCCGAGCCCGCCCTCTTTTCCTGCAATATTCCGAGCCCGACCTCTTTCCCTGCAATATTCCGAGCCCGCCCTCTTTTCCTGCAATATTCCAAGCCCGCCCTCTTTTTCTGCAATATTCCGAGCCCGCCCTCTTTCCCTGGATTCTGAGCACATCCTCTCTCCCTGCAATATTCCGAGCCCGACCTCTTTCCCTGCAATATTCCGAGCCCGCCCTCTTTCCCTGGAATATTCCGAGCCCACCCTCTTTTCCTGCAATATTCCGAGCCCGCCCTCTTTTCCTGCAATGTTCCGAGCCCGCCCTCTTTTTCTGCAATATTCTGAGCACATCCTCTCTCCCTGCAATATTCCGAGCCCGCCCTCTTTCCCTGGAATATTCCGAGCCCGCCCTCTTTTCCTGCAATATTCCGAGCCCGACCTCTTTCCTTGCAATATTCCGAGCCCGACCTCTTTCCCTGCAATGTTCCGAGCCCGCCCTCTTTCCTTGCAATATTCTGAGCCCGACCTCTTTCCCTGCAATGTTCCGAGCCCGCCCTCTTTTCCTGCAATATTCCGAGCCCGACCTCTTTCTCTGCAATATTCCGAGCCTGCCCTCTTTCCCTGCAATGTTCCGAGCCCGCCCTCTTTTCCTGCAATATTCAGAGCCCGCCCTCTTTTCCTGCAATATTCCGAGCCCGACCTCTTTCCCTGCAATATTCCGAGCCCGACCTCTTTCCCTGCAATATTCTGAGCCCGCCCTCTTTTCCTGCAATATTCCGAGCCCGACCTCTTTCCCTGCAATATTCCGAGCCCGCCCTCTTTTCCTGCAATATTCCGAGCCCGACCTCTTTCCTTGCAATATTCCGAGCCCGACCTCTTTCCCTGCAATGTTCCGAGCCCGCCCTCTTTTCCTGCAATATTCCGAGCCCGACCTCTTTCCCTGCAATATTCCGAGCCCGCCCTCTTTCCCTGCAATGTTCCGAGCCCGCCCTCTTTCCCTGCAATGTTCCGAGCCCGCCCTCTTTTCCTGCAATATTCCGAGCCCGACCTCTTTCCCTGCAATATTCCGAGCCCGCCCTCTTTCCCTGCAATGTTCCGAGCCCGCCCTCTTTCCCTGCAATGTTCCGAGCCCGCCCTCTTTTCCTGCAATATTCCGAGCCCGCCCTCTTTCCCTGCAATATTCCGAGCCCGCCCTCTTTCCCTGCAATGTTCCGAGCCCGCCCTCTTTTCCTGCAATATTCCGAGCCCGACCTCTTTCCCTGCAATATTCCGAGCCCGACCTCTTTCCCTGGAATATTCCGAGCCCGCCCTCTTTTCCTGCAATATTCCGAGCCCGACCTCTTTCCCTGCAATATTCCGAGCCCGCCCTCTTTCCCTGGAATATTCTGAGCCCGACTGCCCATCCTCCCTCCCTGCAATAAACCCGAGTCCAATGCCCTAGATTCCAGAAAACCATTCCTCACCTATGTTTTGTCCCCATCAACCCATCCCTTTTACAATACGAGAAGATATCATTATTTTCCGAAAGACCACATCTAAATGCAAATCATTATTTTGTTCTCTTCTAAGTACAATAAATGCTTAAAACAAGAAAGCACAATCGTCCTCATCCTAAATGTTACAATATGACGCTAAGGATTCCCCCTTACCATCACTGGAATTCCTATTATTTCCTGATAGCACATTATCAGAGAAGGTGCAGTAGGAGTGATCAAGGTTAATGATCTTGCTGTGGAGAGAAGAATGACAGTCGTCATCAATGGCGTCTCTCCTCCCGTGAGATTTGCGAGGCTGCATAGTGTTGTGTGGCGTGAAGGCGAATCGCGTTGGTACAGCATTTGGTTTCAGCTTTCGCGGATTATCAGAACGCCCAGATTCATACTGCGTCTCATCAAAATGATTCTGCATAGGAGATCAAAGATGGAAACAAAAAAATAAAACAATGTCTGAATTGCATTATTTACATACAAGTATAAAAATAAATAAACTTTATTTATTAATAATAAAATAAAAAAGAATAAACAAATAAATAAAAATGAATAAATAAATAAATAAATAAACAAGAAGACGTCATGCAGAGCACGATACTTGCAAAATCCACCCCCCACCCCCAAGAAAAAAAATTCCATTGATACAGCAAATTGTCCATTTCATCAAGATTAAAATTGACAATCTTGATCAAAGCTCGGGTCAACAGGAAGAAAAGTGACGATTTTTCAGATGAAAAATGATGATTTTGTAAGGTTGACCTTGAGGTGACCTTTGACCTTTTGACCTCAAAAATAGTTAGTTTCCCTATTTAGTGACTCAATGTGCAAATGCTGTTCAATTTTCAAGTCAATTGGATGAAAATTGAGGATTTTAGAAATTTGGCCTATGTTGACCTTTTGGCCTATGTTGACCTTTTGGCCAATGTTGACCTTAAAAATACTTGGTGGTTGAATTCAGTGACCAGATATGCAAGTCCTCTTCAAATTTCAAGTCAATCGGATGAAAATTGAGGATTTTAGAAATTTGGCCTATGTTGACCTTTTGGCCTATGTTGACCTTTTGGCCTATGTTGACCTTTTGGCCTATTTTGACCTTTTGGCCTATGTTGACCTTAAAAATACTTGGTGGTTGAATTCAGTGACCAGATATGCAAGTCCTCTTCAAATTTCAAGTCAATCGGATGAAAATTGAGGATTTTATAAATTTGGCCTATGTTGACCTTTTGGCCTATGTTGACCTCAAATATACTTGGTGGTTGAATTCAGTGACCAGATATGCAAGTCTTCTTCAAATTTCAAGTCAATCGGATGAAAATTGAGGATTTTAGAAATTTGGCCTATGTTGACCTTTTGGCCTATGTTGACCTCAAATATACTTGGTGGTTGAATTCAGTGACCAGATATACAAGTCCTCTTCAAATTTCAAGTCAATTGGATGAAAATTGAGGATTTTAGAAATTTGGCCTATGTTGACCTTTTGGCCTATGTTGACCTCAAATATACTTGGTGGTTGAATTCAGTGACCAGATATGCAAGTCCTCTTCAAATTTCAAGTCAATCGGATGAAAATTGAGGATTTTAGAAATTTGGCAAAGTTGGTGACCTTTGGCCTATGTTGACCTTTTGACCCCAAAAACAATAGGCTTCTCAATTGGGACGAGCTATACAACTTGGTGAGGTTTCATGACGATCGGTTTAGAATTGTGACCTGTAGGCCGGTGACAAACAAACAGACAAACAGGCAGACAGACAGACAGAACCGCAAACGCAACCGACCAATATACTTGAAAAATCTTCGATTTTGCAAGTAATAAATTAATAAATTAATTTTAAAAATATGAATAAAGAGAATTTATTTATAAATAGGTACGTTTTTGCATGTGCACAATTTACTGTAAATCACAGAATTAATGACATGTACTGTATTCTTGATGAACCATTCATGACCATTACCATAAGCTTGTCATGGTTTCCATTTCCAGAATGCATCACTTTCTACATGAACAGACGGTCCAGGCAGAATTAATTGGTCTGAAACAGGAACAACCAATCAACTTCTCGGACTTGAAAACGAAAAACGAGAGGACAAGGAAAGGAGGAAGAAGATTCCCACTGGAGAATACTGTCGTGTGACTGCTCTCCGTTAAGACCGAGAGAAAGCCACGGGTGGCAAATCGAGCGTTAACTTCGAGGCGACGATCAAATACGGATTTTATATCGACGCACGGGAAGAAGAGAGAAGAAGAAGAAGCGGGAAGCTTTTACCTGACGGTCCCGTGCGGTAGCCTTCAATCCTGGGAAAATTAACTCAAACGGGAACGGGTTTAGAATATACAGGGGAAAATAATATAAGGGTTTATTTACAACGGAATGCCGGAAACAAGAAAATGTGCCGGTTACTAACTAATGTTTCTAAAACGGAGCGCTCCCACACCAGACGTCTAAAACATACAAGGGAGAATTTAACTGAAAATAATGGGGTTGTGCGTGTGTGTGGGCTTATCACAACTCGGCTGAGGTGTGTCAGGGATCGTCAGGCTGGTGCACGCAGTCTGGACGCGGCTCCGGTGTTGGCGGGAGGAAGGCCGCCCGGTCGTCAGCGCTCCACTGTCTCTCTACCGTCCATCGTCGCCCAACAAGCGAGGGTCCAGGGTCAAGAAGGAGGTCCAAACGAGAAGGGGTCCAGCACAAGAAGGCAGTACAAACGAGAGGTACAAAATGCCGGCTAGCGAGTCCTTTTATCGCTTGTCTCGTGACGTCACCGGCACTTTTCACCAATGGCCTCGTCACTTCTCTCCCATGCCATCGGTCGGTCGCCAATCAGTATGTCGCTTCTTGCTCCCTTCCTTCCATCAATCTGAGGAAAGCTTCTTGCCCCGCCCCTGGCCAATCACCAGTCCTTCCTTATTCTGCCAATCGGCGGCTTGGGCGTGGCTCTCGGCCTGCCTGAGCGATGAGTGTTGTTATGCAAGTCTGTGATGTAGCTGGCTGCGGTTCTATTGGCAGCGCCCCGAACTGGCTTCCGGTGAGTTTTATTGTGGGGAATTTAAGTAGTGTGTGTGTGCTGTAACTAATGGGCCTGCCTAGTGTCTGTGTGTGTTGCCATACGGGACCATCGATAGATCACAGATCTCACGAACAGGGGAATTAGCATAATCCCTACTTTAGTTAACACAAGGATCATCCTTGTATGATCACAAAGATACACTTAATCCGACATCCGGGCTAGACAGGTCCCTGCTTATGTACATCGAGATGGTTCTTTTTCTTCACGACAGTCGGAGCATGATACCTACACAGATCTACCTGATCTATATATCACTCTACCCCAAAATTCATAACAATACGTTCTCTGGGGGCTTTTGGGAGCTTCAAGCCAAGTATCGTGGAGTTGGTCAAATACCAGACTGCACTGTGTTTCACTTTCTCAGGGAATAGTCACCTGTTTTGACTTTTTCAGCCAAACCGCTGGGCCGATGTGGCTGAAATTTGGCAGCACAGGTCCGCTTCTGACTGGTTAAACGGGGATTGCAAAGCTCTTTCCGGTCACGTGATCGGAAGTGTGTCAAAATGGCGGACTTAGTAAACTCCTTCAAATATATTTTCTCCAGACCCACCAATCAGAATGCTACCAAATTTGGGTTACAAAATTTGTCCCAGATAAGCTACAGATGCAGTGGTAATATGTTTCTACTCCCCGAATAGTTTTGCCCACCAGAGATACTACAGTGAGCCGCGTTTTCCTTCCTCCATTTTCAGATCGCCTTAAGGCTTAGCTGGTGGAATATTCATCTTTACCACCGCTCGTTTCACCACAACTGAATATTCATCTTTACCATCACTAGTTTCACCACCACTGAATATTCATCTTTACCACCACTCGTTTCACCATTTTTTTATATTTTTTTTTATATTTTTTTTTTTGTATACAAGATCGAGGCTCGTGAAAGAGCTAACATTAATCACACAAAAAGACAAACCGACACACAAAACACAAAAAACAAGGGGAGCGGCAGACAAGATGGGGAGAGAGGGGGAAGGACACAAAAGAGAGGGGGATGAGGGGGAAGGACACAAACACAACATTTGAGAGCAGGGACATCGGGAGGACTTGGGGGGAGGTGGAGAGGATTAAAACATATGAACACTGCAAGGACTCTGGGGTGAATTACCGGGGGTAGAAAAGATCAAGGTTTTCGATGGGGGACGATAAGAGATGGTGGTGAACAGCTGTTTTAAAGACCTGGAGGGAGGAGTGGGATTGAAGGGAGTGGGGGAGTTTGTTCCAGAGGCGGGAGAAAAGGGGAATGAAAGAGTGAAGGTGAGCAGAGAGCCTAGACTTTGGCAGTTTAACCAAAAGAGGGTTGCAGGCAGATCTTGTGCGACCTGAAGGAATATTGGGGGGACAGAGCACAGAGAGAGCTGGGGGAGCAAGGCCGGAGAGGAGTCGGTAGAAGACAGAAAGACCACCAACCTGCCTGCGGTGAGTGAGTGAAAGGCCCTCGGCGTTGACTACATCGCAGGAGATTCCAATGATTCTGAAAGCTTTGGCCTCAACAGCGTGAAGCCGAGCAAGGTGTGAGGCAGGAGCACCAGCCCAGATGGGGGAACAGTATTCCATTGAGCTGCGGATGAAAGCCTTGTATGTGGTGAGGAGCTCAGGTGTGCCAAGGAAAGACTTCGCACGACGGAGGATGCCCAGTCGGCGACTGGCTTTGGAGGCCAGCTTGGAAATGTGGTTTTCCCAAGAAAGATCATGGCAGATAGTGAGACCCAAAAGCTTGAGCGACAGAACTTCTTGGAGAGGATTGTTGAGAAAGTAGATGGGAGGGTTGTCCAGTCGGTCCTTTCGGAGAGACATTGTAAGAGTGTGAGATTTGTCAGGATTGAAAGACATGTTCCACTTGTTTGACCAGTCTGTAATTTTGTCCAGGTCTGCAGAGAGTGAGGAGGCTGCAGACTGCCGATATGAGGGATGAGGAATGGAGCGACAGAGAGTAGAGTCGTCAGCAAAGAGATAGAGAGGATTTTCAAGAGAGTCAGAGAGATCATTGATGAAGACCAGAAAAAGCACAGGGCCCAGAACACTACCTTGGGGAACTCCAGCCTGAACAGGAAGAGGAGATGAGAGAAACCCATTCAGGGCCACACATTGACTACGACCAGAGAGGAAGTCCGCCAGCCATGCGTGGAGATTTCCATGGATACCAAAGACGGAGAGTTTGGAGAGCAGAGCAGGGTGCCAGACCGTATCGAAGGCACGTGAAATGTCAAGGGAGACAGCTCTAATTTCCTGTTTGGCATTGAGGACCTCCATCCATTGTTGAGAAAGCAGAAGCAGCATGTCCAGAGTAGAGTGACCAGGTCTGAAACCAAATTGATGATCAGAGATCAAGCCATTGGAGAAGAGGAAAGATTTAATATCTGAAGCAATGATGGATTCCATGACTTTGCTGATAATTGGGAGAAGGCTGATTGGTCTGTAGTTGCTGGGATCTGTTTTTGCACCTTTTTTGTGCAAAGCGGTGATGTTGGCTGATTTCCAAGCAGATGGCAGATGACCTTGAGCAAAAGAGAGGGTGAAGAGAACAGAAAGAGGGAGTGAAAGAGCAGAAGAACATGATTTTAGGACCCGTGGGCTGATGCCGTCAGGACCAGTTGCAGAATCAGAGTCGAGGGTTGACAGAAACTTTTCCACCTTGTCAGGAGGAAAGGACACAGAGTCCAGGAGCAGCTGGGTACGACTGGGTACGGTGGGTACAGAGAGGGATGGGTTTGGGACACAAGATTTAGAGGCAAACACAGAGTTGAGGCATTCAGCTTTTTCACGTGCGGAGTCAGCCGTTAAGCCGTTTGAGGTGAGGGAGGGGATGGAGGGGGAACAAACACCAGAAACAGATTTGACCAGACGCCACCAGGATTTGGAAGAGGGAGACAGATAAGAGAGTTCGGTCTTGAGAATGGTGAGATATTGTTTCCTGGCTCTCCTGAGGGTGGACACACACTTGTTTCGGGCTTTGTGAAAGGAAATGAGATTTCCTTCCGTTGGATTTGCTTTCCAGGAGACGAAAGCAAGTTGTTTCAGGGCAACAGCCTCACCACAAGATTCCGTGTACCATGGACGGGAGGAAGGGTATGACAACTGAAGACGAGATGGTATAAATCTGTGCATGAGAGAGAGCAATTTACTTTGAAAGAATTCCCAGGATGAGTTGATGTCAGAGGCGGTAGAGATGGGAGACCAGTCCAGATGATTGATGGCTGCTTGAAGACCGTGCCAGTTGGCCTGAGTGAAATGCCAGACTCGTCGACGCTGAGGAGGCTCTCTGAGAATGGTCAGAGAGATGTCCACTTTGACAAGCACATGATCAGATGAGCCGATTGGAGCAGAAGAAGAGCAGCAGACATTTTCAGGGAAGTTTGTCATAACCAAATCCAGAAGAGAAGATGCTCCGTTGACTGAGATCCGGGTCGGGAAATTGACAGATTGTGTCAGTCCCAGTGAGTCGCAGAAGTCCTTTGCTGAAGAGCCATGGCTGGTGAGAGAGGTACCCACACCCAGCCAACTGGCATGGTGACAATTGAAATCACCACATATGAGGAAGAGAGAGTTGGGATGGGTAGATAGAAGTTGGTCCATATTATCAGACAGTGAGATGTAGATGGAGTCATCGCTGATTGGTGGACGGTACAACACACATATGAACAAAAGGTGGGAGCGAAGGGGAAGCCGTAGCCAAAGGTATTCCTGGGGGTGAGGTGGAGAGAGGGCAGTGGAGGGCGAGTGAGGAAGAGAGTTTTTTATAAAGATAGCAACCCCACCTCCAGGACGAGGCTCAGGTCTATCATACCGGAGGAGGGAGTAACCTGGGAGAGATACCAAGGCATCAGAGACATCATGAAGGAGGAAAGTTTCTGTTAAGCAGATCACATCTGGTTTGTCAGAAGCAACCTGTATGGAGAGGTCAGTCAAGTTTGAGCGAAGGCCCCGGATGTTTGAGGTCCATACCGTTAATGAAGAGGAAGGGGGAGCATCGGGTCCAGAACAGGGGGGGGGGAGGGGTAGGGTAAGATGTGGAAGAGGAGGAAGAGGTAGGGAGAGCTGTTGAAGGTGTGTCAGAGATTTCAGAATAGCTTGGAGAAAGGGAAGAATGGGGCGGACAAAAGGTTTGATGGAGATTGGGTGAGGCACAGTGAGGTGTTATTTGAGGAGGGGGAAGAGCAAGGCAGAAGGTTTGGGGAGATGAAGGTGAAAGTTGGAAGGAGGAAGAAGCAGGGAGGATGCTTTGAGGAGGAGGGGTGAGAGGGGAGTCTAGGAGGGGAGGAGCGAGGGAGAGTCTCAGAGGGGAGGGGTGTGGGAGGAGTTTAGGAGGGAGGGGAGGGAAGGGGCAAGGGGGGAGATTTGAAAGGGATGGGTGATGGGGAGGATTTGGAGGGGAGGGGTGAGATTGGATTTTGAAAAGTGAACGATTCATGGGAAACGAACATTTTTTGCAAAATGAGTTTTTTGAGACCTTCGAGTCAAAAATACGTTTGAGGACACTGGAGGAGGGATGGAGTTCTGGATAGTTTAGGGAATGTAGAAAGGAGGAACTGTAAGAGATGGTATTATATATATTTTTTGGAATGAATGGATTTGGTGAGCAAGACGAAAGCATCCTTTTGTAGGAAAAGAAGAAAAGGGTGTTATAATATATGAGAGAAAATAGTTGTTCAGGGGAGAGATTATACATTTCTAACCGTGTCATCGCGTACGAAGAACGAACGAACAAAAAGAACAACAAATAAACGAATAAGACCTGGGAAGGAAATATTTTTTTGGGGTTTTTTTTTTTTTTTTTTTTGTGAGTACAGATATTAAACAAGGAGGTACGGGGTGAACGACTGGTACGAAACAGAGAACGAAAATAATTTCAGCGCATTCGAAGAAATCGCTGAGAGAAAAACAAACCACAAGGTCGGAGACGGTACGGTAGTCCAAGCCTACGAGTACTAGGCCGCAGAATACTCGATACCATTAACCGACGATTGTGTATACATGTACGAAAAATTAGCACCGAAAATTTTCCAAAAGATACGCTATAGGTACATACACCGAAAGATAGATACAGTCTCGACAAAAACACGATTGAGAAATATCACTTAGCTTCGAAAGCGTGAGCGCATGGAGCAGCTTCGAAAAGACGTGACCTCGCCGTGATCTCGCGAGATCCTACTGAATATTCATCTTTACCATCACTAGTTTCACCACTACTGAATATTCATCTTTACCATCACTAGTTTCACCACTACTGAATATTCATCTTTACCATCACTAATTTCACCACTACTAAATATTCATCTTTACCATCACTAGTTTCACCACCACTGAATACTCATCTTTACGATGACTAGTTTCACCACCACTGAATATTCATCTTTACCACCACTCGTTTCACCACGACTGAATATTCATCTTTACCATCACTAGTTTTACCACCACTGAATATTCATCTTTACCATCACTAGTTTCACCACCACCGAATATTCATCTTTACCATCACTAGTTTCACCACTACTGAATATTCATCTTTACCATCACTAGTTTCACCACGACTGAATATTCATCTTTACCATCACTAATTTCACCACGACTGAATATTCACCTTTACCATCACTAGTTTCACCACTACTGAATATTCATCTTTACCATCACTAGTTTCACCACGACTGAATATTCATCTTTACCATCACTAATTTCACCACGACTGAATATTCATCTTTACCATCACTAGTTTTACCACTACTGAATATTCATCTTTACCATCACTAGTTTCACCACCACCGAATATTCATCTTTACCATCACTAGTTTCACCACTACTGAATATTCATCTTTACCATCACTAATTTCACCACGACTAAATATTCATCTTTACCATCACTAGTTTCACCACTACTGAATATTCATCTTTCCCATCACTTTTTAAATTTCCACTACTGAATAGTTTCACCACGACTGAATATTCATCTTCACCATCACTAGTTTCACCACTACTGAATATTCATCTTTACCATCACTAATTTCACCACGACTAAATATTCATCTTTCCCATCACTTTTTAAATTTCCACTACTGAATAGTTTCATCACGACTGAATATTCATCTTTACCATCACTAGTTTCACCACTACTGAATATTCATCTTTCCCATCACTTTTTAAATTTCCACTACTGAATAGTTTCACCACCACTGAATATTCATCTTTACCATCACTAGTTTCACCACCACTGAATATTCATCTTTACCATCACGAGTTTCACCACCACTGAATATTCATCTTTACCATCACTAGTTTCACCACTACTGAATATTCATTTTTACCATCACTAGTTCCACCACCACTGAATATTCATCTTTACCATGACGAGTTTCACCACCACTGAATATTCATCTTTACCATCACGAGTTTCACCACCACTGAATATTCATCTTTACCATCACGAGTTTCACCACCACTGAATATTCATCTTTACCATCACTAGTTTCACCACCACTGAATATTCATCTTTACCATCACGAGTTTCACCACCACTGAATATTCATCTTTACCATCACGAGTTTCACCACTACTGAATATTCATTTTTACCATCACTAGTTCCACCACCACTGAATATTCATCTTTACCATCACGAGTTTCACCACCACTGAATATTCATCTTTACCATCACGAGTTTCACCACGACTGAATATTCATCTTTACCATCACTAGTTTCACTACTACTGAATATTCATCTTTACCATCATGAGTTTCACCACCACTGAATATTCATCTTTACCATCACGAGTTTCACCACCACTGAATATTCATCTTTACCATCACTGATGTTACGGATCCCGGATTTAGGTGAATTACTATTCATGTCATTGCTTATTAATGTTTATTCTATTAAAGGTTGTTGTGGTTAAATGGTTAGAGAGGCTCCAGATAACAGGAGACCGGAAACGGGATAGTGAACCGGAAGAAAAAAGACACGAGGTCCGAGAGAAGCGGCTATCTTCTTCATCCTCGCCCAGCTCCGACGCGAGCGGTGTCGATATTGATTAGCGTTGGGAACGCTGAGTTTGAACAGCCTGTCTGGTGAGAGGAGTTACCTGCGTGGGGTGATTGCCTGTTACGTGTCAGGGTGCCGTGGCTTCCTGGAAAGAACCAAGCGTCCGGCACTGTTCGCCTCGACGCCTCCGAGGGCGTGTACGGGTCGCCCCTTGGGCCTCGCGCGCTTTGCGAGCCGCGCTTTGCTTTGCCCGCTTTGCTTGGCAAGGAGGTGTGCGCTGCAGCAGCTGTTCTCGGTACGCGACGTGCACGTTTTTAGCACGTCAGCCAGGGGTCCGTTCAACCGCCCGTGTGCGGAGAAGTCGACCTTCACCTTGGTCTGGAGGGGTCCAGAGACATTGTGAGGGACAGTGACTATTGAGGGGTCGTGAGTGGGGAAAGGGGGGAAATATATGAGATGGCCATCTTAGTAATATTGTGATTGATTGTTGATGGTTGTTGATGGATGGAGAATATATTATTAATTAATCCGCATCCTTGGTGTGGGGTTGCTTATTGACCTGAATTGTTTGTGTCTTTCATATTGATTGCATTACGAAAGCGTATAAATCATATATCTTTCTGGCGGGGTCCTCCCACGGTCTGGGGGTCACCAAGACCAGGTAGTTACCGGGAGGACCACGTAACAGAATTGGGGGCTCGTCCAATTGAATTCCGGGATCTAAAATTGTATAAAATAATAAAATAATATTTTTATTAATTAAAATTTATTAATTAAGTATTAATTGGTAAATTTTTGGGAAATTGTGGTAAAGTCTTGGGTGAAGGTTAACAGGTGTTAACGATAGGCACCATGGCGTTTGTGGCACAGAACTTTGCGGTAACCCCGAGTGAGGCACAGTTCCGAGCGTTACTAAAGTCGGACCTCTTGAAATTGGCCAAACATTTTAACTTGGAGGTCCGAACTAATTTGAGGAAGGCAGAGTTGCAGACCGCGGTGATACAATCTATGGTGGAATTAGGAACATGGGACGAGTTAGCCTGGGAGCGGCTACCCGAAGAACCAGAAGACGTTGAGCTCCGGAAACTGGAGTTGCAATTACGGAGCCAGGAACGGATCAAAGAAGAAGAAAGGAAAGCAGAAAAGGAAAGAGCAGAAGAAGAAAGGAAAGCAGAAAAGGAAAGAGCAGAAGAAGAAAGGAAAGCAGAAAAGGAAAGAGCAGAAGAAGAAAGGAAAGCAGAAAAGGAAAGAGCAGAAGAAGAAAGGAAAGCAGAAGAGAGGAGAGAAGAGAAACAAGCAGAAGAAAGGAGAGTGGAACGAGAACTCCAGGAAAGGTTAGAAAGGATGAAAACAGAGGAAAGGAAAGCAGAAAAGGAAAGATCAGAAGAGGAAAGGAAAGCAGAAGAGAGGAGAGAAGAGAAACAAGCAGAGGAAAGGAGAGTGGAACGAGAACTCCAGGAAAGGTTAGAAGGGAGAAAAGCAGAGGAGAGGAGAGCTGCAAGGGAACTCGAAGCAGAGGAGAGAAAAGCCGAAAGGGAATTAAAGGAACGTGACATGGCGCTTCAGCAAGAAATTAAATTCAAGGAGCTGGAGTTAATGAGAGAACGGGGAGAGGTACCACCCTTGCTGACTGGGCCGACACCTAGCCAGAACACCTGGAATGTGGGCAGACATGTGAGGCTGGTTCCACCCTTCAGTGAAAAGGAAGTCACTCAATTTTTTCCACACTTTGAGAAAGTGGCTCGACAGTTAAACTGGCCGGAGGAGGCCTGGACCATACTAGTGCAAAGTGTGCTGGTGGGTAAAGCTCAAGAGATTTATTCGGCGCTACCAATGGACCAATGTGCAGATTATGAGGTATTGAAGAAGCACATCCTCAAAGCCTATGAGTTGGTTCCTGAAGCTTACCGGCAAAAATTCAGGAATGCCAGGAAGAGGGAGAGTGAGACCCATGTGGAGTTTGCCAGAGTGAAAGAAAACATGTTTGATCGGTGGTGTGAGTCAAAAGGAGTCGGGAACGACTTCGAAGCATTGCGTGACTTGATCCTGGTGGAGGAATTTCAACAGTGTGTCCACGAGGACATCAAAATGTACCTGCAGGAAAAGAAAGTACCGAAGTTGTGGGACGCAGCCACCATGGCAGATGATTATGCCTTAACACACCGGATAGGGGTCCACGAACCTAACTCCTCACCTAGATTTCCGCAGGGGAGTTGTGGAACAGCAGGTGCGGAGAACGACAATACATGGTGGCGGCCTCGAGATGATTATGGGGCCAACGCTGATACCCGAACTGTTCGAAATCAGAGGGCGACGGGCCCAAGACAAACTTATTTTCCGGGGGGCCCGAGGCAGACCACGAGTTTTTCCTCCGGACCTACTTGCGCTTTTTGCAAGAAACCTGGACACTTGATGTCCAGTTGTTACCTCATGAAAAGGGAAAACCCAGAGCGGAGTCCGACTATTACAACTCCGAATGCGATGGCAAGCGTAAGAAATCGCCCACAGAAGAGTTACCAACCATTTATTTATGAGGGGTTGGTCTCACTCGAGGGAGACTTGACTAACCCAAGACCTGTTAGGGTATTGAGGGACACAGGAGCCCATCATTCCTTAATGCTTGAAGGCATTTTGCCATTGTCAAAGAGTACCACAACTGGTGATAGGGTTCGGTTACAAGGGATCGGTGGCTGTGTTAGTGCCCCACTTCATGTTATCCATTTGGAATCCGATTTGGTGTCAGGACCGGTCACCGTCGGTTTACAAGCCAAGCTTCCTGTAGAGGGAGTATCTGTGATTATCGGGAATGATTTGGCCGGGGGGCAAATTTATGGTAACCCGAGGGTGGGTAAAGAGCACCGCAGGGGAAATAACACCACCCCAGCTCGGGATGGCGACAAAAGTGCCAAGTTATTTGTAGGGGGACTGAACTTCAACACAGAGGAAGAAGTTCTGACCTCTGTCTTCAACAGATATGGGCCGCTGGTGGAAGTGCGGGTGGTAAAAGACAGGGAAACGCAACGGTCAAGAGAGTTCGGCTTTGTCACGTTTGCAAGCACAAAAGACGCCAGGGAGGCAGAGAAGAATTGGAATGGTAAGGATTTGGAGGGTCGGACCATAACAGTAGGGAAGGCATTTCGTAGGCATCGAGAGGTCTACAGAAGAGGACCACTTGGCGGTAGTTTTGGTGTTGGCAGCAGCCGATATTACTATGGAGGCTCCCAGAGTTACGGCATCTCCCGAAAGAATGATTGGCAGAGGACTGGCCAAGAAGGAGACCGCCAGTCAGGTGACTGCTGGGACAAGGGGTCCCACCGTAACTGTTAGGAGTCCGGAGAAGTTGAAGCACTCTATATACGGTGGAGCCGCCGAGCCTGGGCTCCTACACGGGCTAACCGTGAACGCCACGTTCTTAAAAGGCGTCCCGGTAGGGAACGTTCCTGCACGGACTAACCGTGAACTCCACGTTCTTAAAGGCGTCCATGTAATGAACTTTCCTCCCCGGACTAACCGTGAACCCCACATTCCTTAAGGCATCCATGTAGTGAGTACTCAGCTGGGCCTCCATCCAAGAGCAACTAGAAGTTGTGGACGTTTGGTCTAGAGGGAATTACCTTGGAATCTCTGGGGGGTTTTGGTGAAAGTTTGTTGCTTTATTTTTGAGATGCGATAATTGTGCCCGGGGGGAACTGATGATTTGGGGTATCGGGTTTGTTTATCAAAGTTGGCCGGCACAGAAAGTTTTCGCGGGGTTCAAACTTTCGTTCTTGAAGGGGGGGAGTGTTACGGATCCCGGATTTAGGTGAATTACTATTCATGTCATTGCTTATTAATGTTTATTCTATTAAAGGTTGTTGTGGTTAAATGGTTAGAGAGGCTCCGGGTAACAGGAGACCGGAAACGGGATAGTGAACCGGAAGAAAAAAGACACGAGGTCCGAGAGAAGCGGCTATCTTCTTCATCCTCGCCCAGCTCCGACGCGAGCGGTGTCGATATTGATTAGCGTTGGGAACGCTGAGTTTGAACAGCCCGTCTGGCGAGAGGAGTTACCTGCGCGGGGTGATTGCCTGTTACGTGTCAGGTTGCCGTGGCTTCCTGGAAAGAACCAAGCGTCCGGCACTGTTCGCCTCGACGCCTCCGAGGGCATGTACGGGTCGCCCCTTGGGCCTCGCGCGCTTTGCGAGCCGCGCTTTGCTTTGCCCGCTTTGCTTGGCAAGGAGGTGTGCGCTGCAGCAGCTGTTCTCGGTACGCGACGTGCACGTTTGGAGCACGTCAGCCAGGGGTCCGTTCAACCGCCCGTGTGCGGAGAAGTCGACCTTCACCTTGGTCTGGAGGGGCCCAGAGACATTGTGAGGGACAGTGACTATTGAGGGGTCGTGAGTGGGGAAAGGGGGGAAATATATGAGATGGCCATCTTAGTAATATTGTGATTGATTGTTGATGGTTGTTGATGGATGGAGAATATATTATTAATTAATCCGGATCCTTGGTGTGGGGTTGCTTATTGACCTGAATTGTTTGTATCTTTCATATTGATTGCATTACGAAAGCGTATAGATCATATATCTTTCTGGCGGGGTCCTCCCACGGTCCGGGGGTCACCAAGACCAGGTAGTTACCGTAAGGACCACGTAACACTAATTTCACCACGACTGAATATTCATCTTTACCATCACTAGTTTCACCACAACTGAATATTCATCTTTACCATCACTAATTTCACCACGACTGAATATTCATCTTTACCATCACTAGTTTCACCACTACTGAATATTCATCTTTACCATCACTAGTTTCACCACTACTGAATATTCATCTTTACCATCACTAATGTCACCACGACTGAATATTCATCTTTACCATCACTAGTTTTACCACTACTGAATATTCATCTTTACCATCACTAGTTTCACCACCACCGAATATTCATCTTTACCATCACTAGTTTCACCACTACTGAATATTCATCTTTACCATCACTAATTTCACCACGACTAAATATTCATCTTTACCATCACTAGTTTCACCACTACTGAATATTCATCTTTCCCATCACTTTTTAAATTTCCACTACTGAATAGTTTCACCACAACTGAATATTCATCTTTACCATCACTAGTTTCACCACTACTGAATATTCATCTTTACCATCACTAATTTCACCACGACTAAATATTCATCTTTACCATCACTAGTTTCACCACTACTGAATATTCATCTTTCCCATCACTTTTTACAATTTCCACTACTGAATAGTTTCATCACGACTGAATATTCATCTTTACCATCACTAGTTTCACCACTACTGAATATTCATCTTTCCCATCACTTTTTAAATTTCCACTACTGAATAGTTCCACCACCACTGAATATTCATCTTTACCATGACGAGTTTCACCACCACTGAATATTCATCTTTACCATCACGAGTTTCACCACCACTGAATATTCATCTTTACCATCACGAGTTTCACCACCACTGAATATTCATCTTTACCATCACTAGTTTCACCACCACTGAATATTCATCTTTACCATCACGAGTTTCACCACCACTGAATATTCATCTTTACCATCACGAGTTTC
The DNA here is from genome assembly GCF_964187855.1 of Myxine glutinosa. NCBI lineage: Eukaryota > Metazoa > Chordata > Myxini > Myxiniformes > Myxinidae > Myxine > Myxine glutinosa. The sequence goes on from NC_136265.1 coordinate 19,158,883, forward strand.
ACCACTACTGAATATTCATTTTTACCCTCACTAGTTCCACCACCACTGAATATTCATCTTTACCATCACGAGTTTCACCACCACTGAATATTCATCTTTACCATCACGAGTTTCACCACGACTGAATATTCATCTTTACCATCACTAGTTTCACTACTACTGAATATTCATCTTTACCATCATGAGTTTCACCACCACTGAATATTCATCTTTACCATCACGAGTTTCACCACCACTGAATATTCATCTTTACCATCACTGATGTTACGGATCCCGGATTTAGGTGAATTACTATTCATGTCATTGCTTATTAATGTTTATTCTATTAAAGGTTGTTGTGGTTAAATGGTTAGAGAGGCTCCAGATAACAGGAGACCGGAAACGGGATAGTGAACCGGAAGAAAAAAGACACGAGGTCCGAGAGAAGTGGCTATCTTCTTCATCCTCGCCCAGCTCCGACGCGAGCGGTGTCGATATTGATTAGCGTTGGGAACGCTGAGTTTGAACAGCCTGTCTGGTGAGAGGAGTTACATGCGCGGGGTGATTGCCTGTTACGTGTCAGGTTGCCGTGGCTTCCTGGAAAGAACCAAGCGTCCGGCACTGTTCGCCTCGACGCCTCCGAGGGCGTGTACGGGTCGCCCCTTGGGCCTCGCGCGCTTTGCGAGCCGCGCTTTGCTTTGCCCGCTTTGCTTGGCAAGGAGGTGTGCGCTGCAGCAGCTGTTCTCGGTACGCGACGTGCACGTTTGGAGCACGTCAGCCAGGGGTCCGTTCAACCGCCCGTGTGCGGAGAAGTCGACCTTCACCTTGGTCTGGAGGGGCCCAGAGACATTGTGAGGGACAGTGACTATTGAGGGGTCGTGAGTGGGGAAAGGGGGGAAATATATGAGATGGCCATCTTAGTAATATTGTGATTGATTGTTGATGGTTGTTGATGGATGGAGAATATATTATTAATTAATCCGGATCCTTGGTGTGGGGTTGCTTATTGACCTGAATTGTTTGTATCTTTCATATTGATTGCATTACGAAAGCGTATAGATCATATATCTTTCTGGCGGGGTCCTCCCACGGTCCGGGGGTCACCAAGACCAGGTAGTTACCGGGAGGACCACGTAACACTAGTTTCACCACTACTGAATATTCATCTTTACCATCACTAGTTTCACCACAACTGAATATTCATCTTTACCATCACTAATTTCACCACGACTGAATATTCATCTTTACCATCACTAGTTTCACCACTACTGAATATTCATCTTTACCATCACTAGTTTCACCACTACTGAATATTCATCTTTACCATCACTAATGTCACCACGACTGAATATTCATCTTTACCATCACTAGTTTTACCACTACTGAATATTCATCTTTACCATCACTAGTTTCACCACCACCGAATATTCATCTTTACCATCACTAGTTTCACCACTACTGAATATTCATCTTTACCATCACTAATTTCACCACGACTAAATATTCATCTTTACCATCACTAGTTTCACCACTACTGAATATTCATCTTTCCCATCACTTTTTAAATTTCCACTACTGAATAGTTTCACCACAACTGAATATTCATCTTTACCATCACTAGTTTCACCACTACTGAATATTCATCTTTACCATCACTAATTTCACCACGACTAAATATTCATCTTTACCATCACTAGTTTCACCACTACTGAATATTCATCTTTCCCATCACTTTTTAAATTTCCACTACTGAATAGTTTCATCACGACTGAATATTCATCTTTACCATCACTAGTTTCACCACTACTGAATATTCATCTTTCCCATCACTTTTTAAATTTCCACTACTGAATAGTTTCACCACCACTGAATATTCATCTTTACCATCACTAGTTTCACCACCACTGAATATTCATCTTTACCATCACGAGTTTCACCACCACTGAATATTCATCTTTACCATCACTAGTTTCACCACTACTGAATATTCATTTTTACCATCACTAGTTCCACCACCACTGAATATTCATCTTTACCATGACGAGTTTCACCACCACTGAATATTCATCTTTACCATCACGAGTTTCACCACCACTGAATATTCATCTTTACCATCACGAGTTTCACCACCACTGAATATTCATCTTTACCATCACTAGTTTCACCACCACTGAATATTCATCTTTACCATCACGAGTTTCACCACCACTGAATATTCATCTTTACCATCACGAGTTTCACCACTACTGAATATTCATTTTTACCATCACTAGTTCCACCACCACTGAATATTCATCTTTACCATCACGAGTTTCACCACCACTGAATATTCATCTTTACCATCACGAGTTTCACCACGACTGAATATTCATCTTTACCATCACTAGTTTCACTACTACTGAATATTCATCTTTACCATCATGAGTTTCACCACCACTGAATATTCATCTTTACCATCACGAGTTTCACCACCACTGAATATTCATCTTTACCATCACTGATGTTACGGATCCCGGATTTAGGTGAATTACTATTCATGTCATTGCTTATTAATGTTTATTCTATTAAAGGTTGTTGTGGTTAAATGGTTAGAGAGGCTCCAGATAACAGGAGACCGGAAACGGGATAGTGAACCGGAAGAAAAAAGACACGAGGTCCGAGAGAAGCGGCTATCTTCTTCATCCTCGCCCAGCTCCGACGCGAGCGGTGTCGATATTGATTAGCGTTGGGAACGCTGAGTTTGAACAGCCTGTCTGGTGAGAGGAGTTACCTGCGTGGGGTGATTGCCTGTTACGTGTCAGGTTGCCGTGGCTTCCTGGAAAGAACCAAGCGTCCGGCACTGTTCGCCTCGACGCCTCCGAGGGCGTGTACGGGTCGCCCCTTGGGCCTCGCGCGCTTTGCGAGCCGCGCTTTGCTTTGCCCGCTTTGCTTGGCAAGGAGGTGTGCGCTGCAGCAGCTGTTCTCGGTACGCGACGTGCACGTTTTTAGCACGTCAGCCAGGGGTCCGTTCAACCGCCCGTGTGCGGAGAAGTCGACCTTCACCTTGGTCTGGAGGGGCCCAGAGACATTGTGAGGGACAGTGACTATTGAGGGGTCGTGAGTGGGGAAAGGGGGGAAATATATGAGATGGCCATCTTAGTAATATTGTGATTGATTGTTGATGGTTGTTGATGGATGGAGAATATATTATTAATTAATCCGGATCCTTGGTGTGGGGTTGCTTATTGACCTGAATTGTTTGTGTCTTTCATATTGATTGCATTACGAAAGCGTATAGATCATATATATTTCTGGCGGGGTCCTCCCACGGTCTGGGGGTCACCAAGACCAGGTAGTTACCGGGAGGACCACGTAACAGAATTGGGGGCTCGTCCAATTGAATTCCGGGATCTAAAATTGTATAAAATAATAAAATAATATTTTTATTAATTAAAATTTATTAATTAAGTATTAATTGGTAAATTTTTGGGAAATTGTGGTAAAGTCTTGGGTGAAGGTTAACAGGTGTTAACGATAGGCACCATGGCGTTTGTGGCACAGAACTTTGCGGTAACCCCGAGTGAGGCACAGTTCCGAGCGTTACTAAAGTCGGACCTCTTGAAATTGGCCAAACATTTTAACTTGGAGGTCCGAACTAATTTGAGGAAGGCAGAGTTGCAGACCGCAGTGATACAATCTATGGTGGAATTAGGAACATGGGACGAGTTAGCCTGGGAGTGGCTACCCGAAGAACCAGAAGACGTTGAGCTCCGGAAACTGGAGTTGCAATTACGGAGCCAGGAACGGATCAAAGAAGAAGAAAGGAAAGCAGAAAAGGAAAGAGCAGAAGAAGAAAGGAAAGCAGAAAAGGAAAGAGCAGAAGAAGAAAGGAAAGCAGAAAGGAAAGAGCAGAAGAAGAAAGGAAAGCAGAAAAGGAAAGAGCAGAAGAAGAAAGGAAAGCAGAAAAGGAAAGAGCAGAAGAAGAAAGGAAAGCAGAAAAGGAAAGAGCAGAAGAAGAAAGGAAAGCAGAAGAGAGGAGAGAAGAGAAACAAGCAGAAGAAAGGAGAGTGGAACGAGAACTCCAGGAAAGGTTAGAAAGGATGAAAACAGAGGAAAGGAAAGCAGAAAAGGAAAGAGCAGAAGAAGAAAGGAAAGCAGAAAAGGAAAGATCAGAAGAGGAAAGGAAAGCAGAAGAGAGGAGAGAAGAGAAACAAGCAGAGGAAAGGAGAGTGGAACGAGAACTCCAGGAAAGGTTAGAAGGGAGAAAAGCAGAGGAGAGGAGAGCTGCAAGGGAACTCGAAGCAGAGGAGAGAAAAGCCGAAAGGGAATTAAAGGAACGTGACATGGCGCTTCAGCAAGAAATTAAATTCAAGGAGCTGGAGTCAATGAGAGAACGGGGAGAGGTACCACCCTTGCTGACTGGGCCGACACCTAGCCAGAACACCTGGAATGTGGGCAGACATGTGAGGCTGGTTCCACCCTTCAGTGAAAAGGAAGTCACTCAATTTTTTCCACACTTTGAGAAAGTGGCTCGACAGTTAAACTGGCCAGAGGAGGCCTGGACCATACTAGTGCAAAGTGTGCTGGTGGGTAAAGCTCAAGAGATTTATTCGGCGCTACCAATGGACCAATGTGCAGATTATGAGGTATTGAAGAAGCACATCCTCAAAGCCTATGAGTTGGTTCCTGAAGCTTACCGGCAAAAATTCAGGAATGCCAGGAAGAGGGAGAGTGAGACCCATGTGGAGTTTGCCAGAGTGAAAGAAAACATGTTTGATCGGTGGTGTGAGTCAAAAGGAGTCGGGAACGACTTCGAAGCATTGCGTGACTTGATCCTGGTGGAGGAATTTCAACAGTGTGTCCACGAGGACATCAAAGTGTACCTGCAGGAAAAGAAAGTACCGAAGTTGTGGGACGCAGCCGCCATGGCAGATGATTATGCCTTAACACACCGGATAGGGGTCCACGAACCTAACTCCTCGCCTAGATTTCCGCAGCGGAGTTGTGGAACAGCAGGTGCGGAGAACGACAATACATGGTGGCGGCCTCGAGATAATTATGGGGCCAACGCTGATACCCGAACTGTTCGAAATCAGAGGGCGACGGGCCCAAGACAAACTTATTTTCCGGGGGGCCCGAGGCAGACCACGAGTTTTTCCTCCGGACCTACTTGCGCTTTTTGCAAGAAACCTGGACACTTGATGTCCAGTTGTTACCTCATGAAAAGGGAAAACCCAGAGCGGAGTCCGACTATTACAACTCCGAATGCGATGGCAAGCGTAAGAAATCGCCCACAGAAGAGTTACCAACCATTTATTTATGAGGAGTTGGTCTCACTCAAGGGAGACTTGACTAACCCAAGACCTGTTAGGGTATTGAGGGACACAGGAGCCCATCAATCCTTAATGCTTGAAGGCATTTTGCCATTGTCAAAGAGTACCGCAACTGGTGATAGGGTTCGGTTACAAGGGATCGGTGGCTGTGTTAGTGCCCCTCTTCATGTTATCCATTTGGAATCCGATTTGGTGTCAGGACCGGTCACCGTCGGTTTACAAGCCAAGCTTCCTGTAGAGGGAGTATCTGTGATTATCGGGAATGATTTGGCCGGGGGGCAAATTTATGGTAACCCGAGGGTGGGTAAAGAGCACCGCAGGGGAAATAACACCACCCCAGCTCGGGATGGCGACAAAAGTGCCAAGTTATTTGTAGGGGGACTGAACTTCAACACAGAGGAAGAAGTTCTGACCTCTGTCTTCAACAGATATGGGCCGCTGGTGGAAGTGCGGGTGGTAAAAGACAGGGAAACGCAACGGTCAAGAGAGTTCGGCTTTGTCACGTTTGCAAGCACAAAAGACGCCAGGGAGGCAGAGAAGAATTGGAATGGTAAGGATTTGGAGGGTCGGACCATAACAGTAGGGAAGGCATTTCGTAGGCATCGAGAGGTCTACAGAAGAGGACCACTTGGCGGTAGTTTTGGTGTTGGCAGCAGCCGATATTACTATGGAGGCTCCCAGAGTTACGGCATCTCCCGAAAGAATGATTGGCAGAGGACTGGCCAAGAAGGAGACCGCCAGTCAGGTGACTGCTGGGACAAGGGGTCCCACCGTAACTGTTAGGAGTCCGGAGAAGTTGAAGCACTCTATATACGGTGGAGCCGCTGAGCCTGGGCTCCTACATGGGCTAACCGTGAACGCCACGTTCTTAAAAGGCTTCCCGGTAGGGAACGTTCCTGCACGGACTAACCGTGAACTCCACGTTCTTAAAGGCGTCCATGTAATGAACTTTCCTCCCCGGACTAACCGTGAACCCCACATTCCTTAAGGCGTCCATGTAGTGAGTACTCAGCTGGGCCTCCATCCAAGAGCAACTAGAAGTTGTGGACGTTTGGTCTAGAGGGAATTACCTTGGAATCTCTGGGGGGTTTTGGTGAAAGTTTGTTGCTTTATTTTTGAGATGCGATAATTGTGCCCGGGGGGAACTGATGATTTGGGGTATCGGGTTTGTTTATCAAAGTTGGCCGGCACAGAAAGTTTTCGCGGGGTTCAAACTTTCGTTCTTGAAGGGGGGGAGTGTTACGGATCCCGGATTTAGGTGAATTACTATTCATGTCATTGCTTATTAATGTTTATTCTATTAAAGGTTGTTGTGGTTAAATGGTTAGAGAGGCTCCGGATAACAGGAGCCCGGAAACGGGATAGTGAACCGGAAGAAAAAAGACACGAGGTCCGAGAGAAGCGGCTATCTTCTTCATCCTCGCCCAGCTCCGACGCGAGCGGTGTCGATATTGATTAGCATTGGGAACGCTGAGTATGAACAGCCCGTCTGGCGAGAGGAGTTACCTGCGCGGGGTGATTGCCTGTTACGTGTCAGGTTGCCGTGGCTTCCTGGAAAGAACCAAGCGTCCGGCACTGTTCGCCTCGACGCCTCCGAGGGCGTGTACGGGTCGCCCCTTGGGCCTCGCGCGCTTTGCGAGCCGCGCTTTGCTTTGCCCGCTTTGCTTGGCAAGGAGGTGTGCGCTGCAGCAGCTGTTCTCGGTACGCGACGTGCACGTTTGGAGCACGTCAGCCAGGGGTCCGTTCAACCGCCCGTGTGCGGAGAAGTCGACTTTCACCTTGGTCTGGAGGGGCCCAGAGACATTGTGAGGGACAGTGACTATTGAGGGGTCGTGAGTGGGGAAAGGGGGGAAATATATGAGATGGCCATCTTAGTAATATTGTGATTGATTGTTGATGGTTGTTGATGGATGGAGAATATATTATTAATTAATCCGGATCCTTGGTGTGGGGTTGCTTATTGACCTGAATTGTTTGTATCTTTCATATTGATTGCATTACGAAAGCGTATAGATCATATATCTTTCTGGCGGGGTCCTCCCACGGTCCGGGGGTCACCAAGACCAGGTAGTTACCGGGAGGACCACGTAACACTAGTTTCACCACAACTGAGTATTCATCTTTATCATCACTAGTTTCACCACTACTGAATATTCATTTTTACCATCACTAGTTCCACTACTACTGAATATTCATCTTTACCATCACTAGTTTTACCACTACTGAATATTCATCTTTACCATCACTAGTTTTACCACTACTGAATATTCATCTTTATCATCACTAGTTTCACCACCACTGAATATTCATCTTTACCATCACGAGTTTCACCACTACTGAATATTCATTTTTACCATCACTAGTTTCACCACCACTGAATATTCATCTTTACCATCACTCGTTTCACCACTACTGAATATTCATTTTTACCACTGCTTGTTTAATCAATACTGAAATTCACCATTTTGCGACGTGTTTACCCGCCGAGGCATTCAACCTGGATTCCGAGGAGTCTTGGCGGAATGTCATTGGAACATCCATAATTACTCGCGTTGTCCCGATCGATCGGGCATGCTCAGAGAGGAGTTAAATAATATTTTTTACTCTGTCTGGCTGTCTGGCAGTCAAACAAAAATTAAGATTCACCCGAAACAGGAAGCTAACTGTTTTTAAGGATGCCATAAAGGACACAAACAACAGGCAAAAATAACTAATGTAACGTGTTAAATAAGATGGTGTACCAGACACTGCATCAACAGCGCTAAATAAGATGGTGTACCAGACACTACATCAACAGCGCTAAATAAGATGGTGTACTAGATACTACATCAACAGCGCTAAATAAGATGGTGTACCAGACACTACATCAACAGCGCTAAATAAGATGGTGTACCAGACACTACATCAACAGCGCTAAATAAGATGGTGTACCAGACACTACATCAACAGCGCCAAATAAGATGGTGTACCAGACACTACATCAACAGCGCCAAATAAGATGGTGTACCAGACACTACATCAACAGCGCCAAATAAGATGGTGTACCAGACACTACATCAACAGCGCTAAATAAGATGGTGTACCAGACACTACATCAACAGCGCTAAATAAGATGGTGTACCAGACACTGCGTCAACAGCGCTAAATAAGATGGTGTACCAGACACTACATCAACAGCGCCAAATAAGATGGTGTACCAGACACTGCATCAACAGCGCTAAATAAGATGATGTACCAGACACTGCATCAACAGCGCTAAATAAGATGATGTACCAAACACTACATCAACAGCGCTAAATAAGATGGTGTACCAGACACTGTATCAACAGCGCTAAATAAGATTATGTACCAGTCACTGCATCATAGTGCATCAACAGCGCAAAACTTCCAGAATTTTTTAATACTACCTTTAAAATCATTATTCTATTTCGATTGAATGATATACGTAAACACTGCATGGGGTAAGGTTATTGTCCCCCGTCACACCGCGGAGCAAAAGGGGGACTATGGTTTTCCCCTCCGTCCGTGTGTGCGTCCCGTCCGTGTGTGCGTCCCGTCCGTGTGTGCGTCCCGTCCGTGTGTGCGTCCGGTCCGTGTGTGCGTCCCGTCCGTGCGTCCATCCGTGCGTGCGTGCGTACGTGCGTGCGTAAGCGAAGGACCGAATTCTAATTTGGTGTGTGGGTGCAACCCACGTCAAAATCCAAGATGGCCACCGCCATGTATGTCTGAACCTTGTGAGCGGAATATCTTGAAAAATAAGCGAAGTACCAACTTCTAATTTGGTGTGTGGGTGTATCTACGCATAAGGAAGAACGCTATTGAAAATTGGGTCGCCACGTCAAAATCCAAGATGGCCGCCTTGCGTCTTCCACTTTGTCAACTCACATCACTTCACCGACGGGGACCTAGGCTTAATGCTTGTTATTATTATTTTTTTGTATACAGAATCGAGGCTCATGTAAGAGCTACACATTGAACATGAAAACATGCACAGACACATAAAACATGCAATGAAGGGAGCGGGAGACAAGAGGGGGAGGGAGAGGGAAGCACACAAGCACAACAACAGGAGAGAACATGTCGGTAGATCTGTGGATGGGGAGGGCTGGGGGAGAAGGGAGAGGTACATGGTGTAGTGAAATCGTATTCGTACTAATGCTGAACCCAGGTGATGATCGTTGCTCGCTGACACCGCTAGGGGCGCGGCTATAAGACCCGCTGCGGTCGGTGCTCAAGGGGACTTCTCCTGTGACATGTTAGATCTAGTGGACTCGCTAACGGTACGCCTGCATAGAATATTAAGCTTGCTTGCATTGAATGTTACTAGGGCATGCCCGTACTATATATATATATCTAAAAGTATATCCCCCCCCTCTATTTACATGCAATGGTTTGGTCCAAAGCGAACGGCTTGCGAGTACGGTGACAATCCCCCCCCTCTATTTACATGAAATGGTTTGGTCCAAAGCGAACGGCTTGCGAGTACGGTGACAACCCCCCCCTCTATTTACATGAAATGGTTTGGTCCAAAGCGAACGGCTTGCGAGTACGGTGACAATCCCCCCCCCCCCCCTCTATTTACATGAAATGGTTTGGTCCAAAGCTAACGGCTTGCGGAGTTTGGTAAAGAAATCGCCATCGCGTGCACAAACGCGCAGGAAAGTGAATGAATCGCAAATTAGTTTTAATTAGTTTTAAAACATAGTTTAACGCCCGAGCGAGTTTAACGCAATCGCAAATCGCATCGCAAAGCGAAAGAATCGCAAATTAGTTTTAATTAGTTTTAAAACATAGTTTAACGCCAACATAGCGCCAACATAGTTTGCCGACGGGAAATAAATGAATACGCTCTCAAATGTGCCGTCCGAGGCAGAGTCTGTTCGCCACGTTCGGCACACGTGATAGCTCGCTGCTCTCTGATTGGTTGAATCGTTTTTTGGACATAGCTCGGTAACTACTTCTCCGATTAATATGAAACCTTGAAAAGGCACATCCTCGGGTCCCCAGCAATATACCTGGCAAGTTTCAAGTATATCGGACCGGTAGTTGTCGAGAAACAGCGGTCACAGACAAACATACAAACATACATACATACATACATACATACATACATACAAACATACAAACATACAAACATACAAACATACAAACATACACACAGAGATTACTGGAATTATAGATAGATGAATGAACCCATGTGATGCCAAACCTTATTCCTATTGCATTTCCTGTATTTACAGAATGATGTCATGGTCTTAATGGAATTAAACCACCAGATGGACTAAAGTTGTGGACCCGATTGGTTTTTCACAACACTTAATTCCATTAACGATCTACCGACATGGCGGGCAACAAGACGCTGGTGGTCACACCATTCTGCGCCGACCCGCAAGCCTCGGATGGTGGATTGCAACTGAAGCACTGGCTGAAAACGTTGGAGAACCATTTCGCTGAGCCTGAGACCGAGCCGACGGCTGTCGCGAAGCTAGCAACGCTGCACTCCAAAATCGACTACAAGGTGTACAACAGTATCGCACAATGTGCGACGTACGACCTCGCTATTGCGGAGCTCAAACGATTGTACATAAAGGAAAAGAGCCCGGTGTATGCTCGGCATTTGCTATTAATGCGACGCCAGCAACCCAACGAGCCGATGGATCACTATGCCCAGGAGCTCCGGCAACTCCTGCTGGACAGCACCCGGGAGCCACGGACTCACGAGCAGGCTCAGGATGACCTTCTCCTAGACGCCTATGTCGCCGGGGTCTCCTCTCAGGACCTAAGGCTCAAACTCCTGGAGAAGACCGACCTGACCTTCGCGGCGGCACTCGAGCAAGGAAAGGTACACACTGAAGCGCGGTTTCAGTCGAACGCCTATGATCGCACGCGCCTCTTGGCGGGAACCTCGCTACACGCACGGCCGGAGAGTGCTACCGCCGAGGGAGCGGAACTGCTCGCGGAACTCCAGGATGCTCCGGAGGAGGATCCGGTCCTGATGGCTGCCGCAACGACCAGACCCAAGGCCTTACGCGGAGCCACCTGCTATTTCTGTGGGGGACAACGACATCCCCGGACAGTGTGTCCGGCTCGGGACGCCATATGCCATTTGTGCTCGCAAAAGGGGCACTACGCAAAAGTGTGCCGGAAAACCGCGCGCGGCAGCTTGAATGGGCTCATTGCGGAGCCTACGAGCCGAGCTCGGAACACGGCGCCTTACCCGGCTTTGAAGGACAGGGCCCCTCCTCGCGGGCCCCTGGTCGCTCAATCGACCTTGGCGAGAGTCACCGAACAGCCACAACAGTCTCATCCTCAATCGGGCACGGCACATGCGTCCTTGACCAGACTCCGGGCCACGCGAGGGGCTTTGGAACCTCGCCAAGCCCCAGCGGTACGTTCCCGTCGTGTCTCTCAAGAGCGTACAGCGTCCACTGGCGGCGACACGAGTTCGGTACCAACTACGGTGGCCCTCACCCGTCAAACGGCGATTTCGAATACTACGGAGGCCTATACCCGTCAAACGGCGATTTCGAATACTACGGAGGCCCACACACATCAAACGGCGATTTTGGATCGTCAAACGGCGATTTTGAATACTACGGAGGCCCATACACATCAAACGGCGATTTTGAATCGCAAAGCACCGGAATGCATGGGAAAGCTCTCTGATGGCTTTAACGGATTCCCCATGAACAACTAATACTCCGGCAACGACCGCAAAACTGCAGATTGCATGGGAACACACCCTGACAACTTATACGAGACTCCACGGGCACCCTCTGACGCCCGGAAAACTGCCGCTGGCATAGGATCCGCCCGCGAGGCTCGGCTGACCCACTCGGGAGGTTCGGTCCCACTCCCAGCAGGCTCGTCCGGCCTGGCTCAAGCCCTTATTCCCCTCATGGTCAAGGGCCATTGTGTGCGGGCCTTGGTGGATACAGGGTCTACGGATAGTTTTATCGACCAGCGACTAGTGCATAGGCATGGTTGGCAGGTCTTGAGGTCTACGAGACGGATCTTCATGGCTTCCCAGGGACTTCGACTCAGCACGAAGGGGGAATCCCGATTGAAACTCGTGATAAAGGGACGGGTTTTCCCAGATGTACACTTTATGGTCTTACCTGCTTTATGTGCTGATATTATGTTAGGACACGATTTTCTTAAGCGACATGGATGTCTGGAAATGGAGTTTGGTGGGCCTGACACGCTTGTTGTGAGGGCTGACGCGCTTGCTGTGTGTGCCCTAGCGAAAATGGAAATCCAGCCGCTTTCGCTGTTCCCCAATCTAACCTCCGACTGTACCCCTGTAGCGGTAAAATCATGGCGCTACTCTCGAGCAGACATGCAATTCATTGCGGACGAAACGGCTCAGCTCTTGAAAGACGGTATCATAGAACCTAGCCGGTCGCCGTGGCGAGCCCAGGTCTTGGTGGTGCGAAGCGATGCACACCGCAGACGCATGGTAATCGACTATTCCCAAACGATTAACCGCTTTACACAGCTGGATGCCTACCCCCTTCCGGGGATGGACGCGCTGGTGCGACAGGTGGCCCAGTACTCGGTCTACAGCACTCTCGATCTCCGTAGTGCGTACCATCAGATCCCCATCTCTAGGGCAGATCGTATCTATACCGCATTTGAGTCGGGGCAACGGTTGTACCAGTTTACTCGATTGCCTTTTGGGGTAACGAACGGGGTCTCCTGTTTCCAGAGGGCCATGGATGACCTCATTGCAAGGGAGAACTTAACCGATGTTTTCGTCTACCTAGACAATCTTACGGTTTGTGGGTATGACCAAGGGCACCATGATGCTAATCTGAAGCGCTTCCTCGAGGTCGCGCAGAGGTATCACTTAACCATGAATGAGGATAAGTGTCAATACTCTCTACGCAAGATAGATCTTCTGGGGTACACCGTGACCCATGGCTCTGTCGCTCCGGATAAGGAGCGTCTGCGACCTTTGCTCGACATGGCCCCTCCCTGCGATCGGGCGTCTCTGAAGCGCGCCCTCGGGCTATTCACCCATTACTCAAAATGGGTCCAAAATTTCTCCGCGAAACTTCGCCCCCTTGTGGCCTGCGACACATTCCCTCTGCGTCCGGCCACATTGGCGGCCTTTGGAGGCCTTAAGGCCGACATCGCCAGTGCCGCTGTGGCGACGATCGACGAGAGCGGATCTTTCGTCCTCGAAAGTGATGCCTCGGATCAGGCCATCGCGGCGACCCTCTCCCAAGGAGGGCGTCCGGTGGCCTTCTTTTGACGGACTCTTACCTCCGCTGAGCGGAGACATTCGTCTGTCGAAAAGGAAGCGTATGCGATCGTCGAGTCTATTCGGCGATGGCGCCCGTACTTACTCGGGCGATGTTTCCAAATCATCACGGACCAGCAAAGTGTTGCGTTCATGTACGACACATTACACGCCCAGCGCATTAAGAATGAGAAAATCACTCGCTGGCGTATAGAGCTTGCCGACGTCTGCTACATTATCAAATACTGCCCGGGGAAGGATAACCAGGCCGCTGACGCCTTATCGAGACCGGCTACGTGCGCGGGTATCGCCACTTTGGAGGGCCTACGTGTGCTGCATGCCACTGCGGGGCATCCGGGCATAACGCATTTCGCTCATTTTGTGCGGCGTGGCAATCTACCATACTCGATTGACGATATCCGCCGTATCTGTCGCGACTGCGCTATATGCGCGGAAATCAAACCGCATTTCTATAACCCACCCATGGGGACTCTGGTTAGGGCTACGAGGCCGTGGGAACGCTTGGCGATGGATTTCAAGGGCCCATTGCCGGTGTCGAGTAACTCTCGCTATCTGCTCACTATCGTCGATGAGTACTCGCGATTTCCCTTCGCTTATACGTGCGTGGACATGACTGCTGCCACGGTAATGCGATGCTTACAGAATTTGTTCTCTATGTTCGGGTACCCGGCCTATGTGCATACTGACCGGGGTGCGGTCTTCTTGTCTCAGGAGGTGCGAGGTTATCTGCTCCAAAATAACATCGCTTCTAGTTACACCACGCCGTACAGACCCCAGGCAAATGGGCAGATCGAACGCTTCAACGGGATTATATGGAGGGCCGTCATGCTCAACCTCCGGACCCTCGGCCGGGGCCTCGATAAATGGGCCTGGTCGCTACCTGCGGCGTTGAACTCGATCAGGGCTCTACTGTGTACGGCCACCAACCAGACTCCCCACGAGAGACTTTTCCACCACCCCAGGAGCACGGGGTGTATACGGTCTTTACCCAGTTGGCTCGCTGAGCCCGGGCCGGCCTACCTCAAACGGGCGGTTCACACGAGCAAGTACGACCCCTTAGTGGACAAAGTGCAGATACTCCAGGCTAATCCTGAGCATGCTCGTGTGATGACGGCTGATGGACGTGAGACCACTGTCTCCGTACGTCATCTTGCCCCATGTGGGATCGCCGACCCTTGTAGGGAATCGGACGGACCGATCGAACCAATCTATGAGACTATGGACTCTTCCGACGCTCCCATCGCTGAAAGTCTGCCGACCCTCCCTTCGCCGCATCTACCCGTGCCCGAAGGCTTGGCGGTACCCCCTTCGTCACCTGACTCCGGTAGCTCCTCCGACGCCGGGGTCTCTGGGATACGTGATGCCGTACCCGGGGAATTTCGGATGCGTGCGGGCAGAGAAATTCGCCGCCCGGACCGGTACGGTTGGGTCGACTGATACCATGTTCCACACCCTGTTAATGCTGACGCTCGCTCGATTCTAGCCGCTCTGCAGTATATTTCTAACGGTGGGGAGAATGTAGTGAAATCGTATTCGTACTAATGCTGAACCCAGGTGATGATCGTTGCTCGCTGACACTGCTAGGGGCGTGACTATAAGACCCGCTGCGGTTGGTGCTCAAGGGGACTTCTCCTGTGACATGTTACATCTAGTGGACTCGCTAATGGTACGCCTGCATAGAATATTAAGCTTGCTTGCATTGAATGTTATGAATGAACCCATGTGATGCCAAACCTTATTCCTATTGCAATTCCTGTATTTACAGAATGATGTCATGGTCTTAATGGAATTAAACCACCAGATGGACTAAAGTTGTGGACCCGATTGGTTTTTCACAACACATGGTATAAAGCAAATGAACACTTCTGGGAATTTCAGGAAAGAAGTTGGGGATTTAAAGAGGCGGATTTGGGGTGTTTTAACGGGGGTAGAAAAGATCAAGGTTTTGGATGGGGCAAGATAAGAGATGGTGGTGAACAGTTGTTTTAAAGACCTGGAAGGAGGAGTGGGATTGAAGGAAGTGGGGGAGTTTGTTCCAGAGGCGGGAGAAAAGGGGAATGAAAGAGTGAAGGTGTGCAGAGAGCCTAGATTTTGGCAGTTTAACCATAAGAGGGTTGCTGGCAGATCTTGTGCGACTTGTAGGAATATTTGGGGGACAGAGCACAGAGAGAGAGCTGGGGGAGCAAGGCCGGAGAGGAGTCGGTAGAGGACAGAAAGACCACCAACCTGCCTGCGGTGAGTGAGTAGCGAATAGTCGGAGGTTGTCTATGAACTTCTTATTTTTCTGGTGGAATCGCATTGCTTTCATCCATGTCACTTATGGTCCCTCTCTGATTTTGTGACTATCGTTTCTGCAAGGTTGTTGCGGGCACAACGGTCAATAATTCCGCGCACCAGTGGGTGGCGCGAGCATCCGGGCATGGAACTGAAATACATGCCCCGCCTTTCGGCCGTTCGGCCACGCCCGGGGGCAAGGCGTGGCCTCGGGACATATATGCGGGCTCTAAGGCCGAGCCCGCCCAGTGCTGATGTGCGAGCCTGTAATAAAGTACCTTCGTTTGTATCCACTCGTTGTGGCCCACCGTCGGCCCACCGGTCTACGCCCGGGCGTGCCACCTCGACCCCACGAAGCTCGCCGTGGTGAAAGCGGAGTTCGCCACGCTGGAGCGGCTGGGCATCGTACGACGCTCCAACAGCGCATGGGCCTCTCCACTGCACATTGTGCCAAAGCCCGGTGGCGGATGGCGGCCGTGCGGTGACTACCGCCGGCTCAACGATGCCATCACCCCCGGCCGCTACCCGGTCCCGCATATCCAAGACTTTTCCGCCCAGTTGGCAA
Source organism: Myxine glutinosa (assembly GCF_964187855.1). NCBI lineage: Eukaryota > Metazoa > Chordata > Myxini > Myxiniformes > Myxinidae > Myxine > Myxine glutinosa. The sequence continues at coordinate 19,175,279 of NC_136265.1, forward strand.
ACACAACCGTGTTCTCCAAGGTGGACCTCATCCGGGGCTACCACCAGGTCCCCGTACAACCGGTCGATGTCCCAAAGACGGCCGTCATCACCCCTTTCGGCCTCTTTGAGTTCCTGCGGATGCCTTTTGGGTTGAAGAATGCGGCCCAGGCGTTCCAGCAGCTCATGGACAGCGTCTTCCGTGACTTACCTTTCATCTACATCTACCTGGACAACATCCTAGTCATGAGCGCGTCCCGGGAGGAGCACCTGCTCCACCTCCGCACGCTCTTCGAATGCCTGGGCCAGCATGGCCTGATCATCAACCCCGCGAAGTGCCGTTTCGGCGTCACCGCCATCGACTTCTTGGGGCACCGCATCACCAGGCACAGGGCCATTCCTTTACCGGCCAAGGTGGAGGCCATCAGGAGTTTCCCGCGCCCCCGCACGATCAAGGGGCTCCAGGAATTCCTGGGCATGGTAAATTTTTACCACCGCTTCGTGCCCCGCGTCGCCCAGCTCCTGCGCCCCCTGCACGAGGCCCTCCGGGGAAAGCCGGGCAAAGGTGACATCGCCTGGTCGGAGCCGATGGCCGTGGCGTTTGCGGGCGCAAAGCTGGCCTTGGCCAACGCCACCATGCTGGCGCACCCGGCGCCCGATGCACCGATCGCCCTCACCACCGACGCGTCGGACTACGCGGTGGGCGCGGTGCACGAGCAGTGGGTGCGTGGTGCTTGGCAGCCGCTGGCGTTTTTTAGCCGGCAGCTTCGCCCGCACGAACGCCGCTACAGCACCTTCGACCGCGAGCTGCTCGGGCTCCACCTGGCGGTCCGACACTTCCGCCATCTGCTCAAGTGCCGCCCGTTCACGGCTTTCGTCGTTCACAAGCCCCTTGTGTTCGCGATGGCCAAGGTCGCTGAGCCATGGTCGGCCCGGCAGCAACGTCACCTCTCTGCCGTGTCCGAGTACACGACGGACATCCGTCACGTCGCGGGTAAAGACAACCCGGTGGCGGATTGCTTTTCCCGGTCCGTCGCACACGCGGTCCACCTCGGGATCGACTATGCCCGGATGGCGGAGGACCAGACCGCCGACCCCGACGTCCAGGCCTTGCGGACCGCCGTCACGGGGCTCCGCGTCACCGAGGTGCCTTTCGATGTCGCGGGCACGGCCCTCTTGTGCGACGTCTCCCTCGGCCGGCCTCGCCCCATCGTGCCCGCTGGCTGGCAGCGCCCGGTTTTCGACGCCATCCACGGCTTGTCCCACCCGGACATGAAGGCCTCCTAGAAGCTCATCGCGGCGAAGTTCGTCTGGCATGGCCTTAGGAAGAACGTCAGTGACTGGGCCAGGATGTGCCTCGCGTGCCAGCGTGCAAAGGTCCACGGCCACACCCAGGCCCCGTTGGCTCCGTTTACGGTGCCCGAGCGTCGGTTCGACCACATCCACGTCGACTTGGTGGGACCTCTGCCCCCCTCGCGGGGGTTCACTCACCTCCTCACCATGGTGGACCGCACCACCCGGTGGCCGGAGGCCGTGCCATTGGCGGCGACGACTGCGGCTGACGTCGCGCAAGCCTTCATCGCCACGTGGGTTGCCCGGTTTGGTGCCCCCTCAGACATCTCGTCGGACCGCGGCCCCCAGTTCACCTCGGAGCTCTGGGGAGCGGTGGCGCAAGGGCTCGGCGTCAAACTGCACCGCACCATGGCCTACCACCCCCAGGCCAACGGCCTGTGCGAGCGCTTTCATCGTTCGATGAAGGCTGCGCTCTGGGCCAGCCTCCGCGATGGCAGCTGAGCCGACAGGCTCCCCTGGGTCCTGCTGGGCCTCAGGACGGCGCCCAAGGACGACCTGCGTGCATCCTCGGCGGAGCTGGTCTTCGGACAACCGCTGCGGGTGCCGGGCGAATTTATCCCCGACTCCACGGCTCCTTGGTCCACGGCGCAGCAGCGCTCCACCCTGCAGGAGACCGCCAGGAGGTTCGCCCCGGTGCCGACGGCATACCACGGTTGCCCGTCCTCCCACGTCGCCCCGGAGCTTCGCACGGTGGAGTACGTTTTCGTCCGGCACAACGCCCACCGGGCACCGCTGCGGCCCCCGTACAACGGGCCCTTCCGCATGCTGGAGACCGGGGACAAACATTTCACGGTGGACATCGGCGGTGCCCCGGATCGTATCTCCATGGACCGCCTCAAGCCGGCCCACCTCAATCTGGACCACCCCCCGCAAGCAGCTCTGCCTCCGCGTCGAGGCCGCCCTCCGGCGGGCGGGCCCCCGGCACCCCCCAGCCCCGCAGTCCCGCTACCCCCCAGCCCTGCACGCATCGCCAGGGGGCGTTTCGGCCGCGTCATCCGGCTTCCCCGCAAGCTCACCCTTCAGGTGCGTGGGAATTCTGGTGGGGCGCGTGTGGCGGGCACAACGGTCAATAATTCCGCGCACCAGTGGGTGGCGCGAGCGTCCGGGTGTGGAACTGAAATACATGCCCCGCCTTTCGGCCGTTCGGCCACGCCCGGGGGCAAGGCGTGGCCTCAGGACATGTATGCGGGCTCTAAGGTCGAGCCCGCCCAGTGCTGATGTGCGAGCCTGTAATAAAGTACCTTCGTTTGTATCCATGCGTTGTGGCCTACCTTTCTGGCAATCGAGTCGTGTGTGCACAGCACCACAAGGTTATCATTTCATTCATGTCACTTATCATTGGCAACCTCATTTCTATAGTGCTATCCCTGAGCGGTAACCTACGTTATGAGCCCGAGCTTTTAATAACTGAGCTCGTCCTCTCTCCCTGTAATAATCTGAGCCTGTCTACTTTGAAATACAATACTGATGTGCGGTGCTATGCGCACGACTTGTTTGCCAAGAAGATAAGCAACAACGCGGGTAACCAAAAAGAGTCTTCATTACAAAGCTCAACTATAGCACTGACGTGCTCGGGGCTGCGCGCCTCGTGTATATCCCGAGGCCACGCCTACCCCTCGGGCATGGCCGACACCCTCTTTGTGCGCGGAATGATGTCACCGCGCCAGCGAGCCATCATGTCCGCCACACGCGCCCCCCCCAGAATTCCCGCGCACCTGAAGGGTCAGTTTGCGGGGCAAACGGATGACCCGGCGGAAGCGCCCTCTGGCGGCTGGCGGCGTCTGGGATGCCGGGATGTCATCTGGGATGCCCCCGGCGGCACCTGGGATGGGTGCAGGACCGGGGGGGGGGGGGGGGGGCTGGGCGGTGCCGGAGGTCAACCCTCCGGGGGGCGGCCCCGACGCGGGGCCGAGCCACTGGCGGGGGGTGGTACACGTCGAGGTGGGTCGGCTTGAGGCGGTCCACGTAAAACGCGGTCAGGAGTACCGCCGATGTCGAGGGTGAAGTGTTTCGCCCCGGTCTCCAGCACGCGGAAGGGCCCGTCGTACAGGGGCCGCAGCGGTGTCCGGTGGGCGTCGTGGCGGACGAACACGTACTCCGCCGTGCGAAGCTCCGGGGAGCCTGTCGACCCAGCCGCCGTCGCGGAGGGTGGCCCGGAGCGCGGCCTTCAAGGAGCGGTGGAAGCGCTCGCACAGGCCGTTGGCCTGGGTGGGGGTGGTAGGCCGTGGTGCCTTGCAGCTGCACGCCGAGCCCCCGCGCGACCGCCCCCCAGAGCTCCGAGGTGAACTGGGGGCCGCGGTCAGACGAGATGTCTGAGGGGGCGCTGAACCGGGCAACCCAGGTGGCGATGAACGCTTGCGCAACGTCCGCCGCCGTCGTCGCCGCCAAAGGCACGACCTCCAGCCACCGGGTGGTGCGGTCCACCATGGTGAGGACGTGGGTGAAACCCCGCGAGGGGGGCAGAGGTCCCACCAAGTCCACGTGAACGTGGTCGAACCGACGTTCGGGCACCGTGAACGGGGCCAACGGGGCCTGGGTGTGGCGGTGCACCTTCGCGCGCTGGCACGCGAGGCACATCCTGGTCCAATCGCGGACGGCCTTCCGGAGGCCATGCCAGACGAACTTGTCGGCGACCAGCCTCTGGGAGGCCTTCGTGCCCGGGTGGGACAGGCCGTGGATGGCGTCAAAAACCCGGTGCTGCCAGCCCGCGGGCACGATGGGGCGAGGCCGCCCGAGGGAGACGTCGCACAAGAGGGCCGTGCCCGCGCCGTCGAACGGCACCTCGGTGACGTGGAGGCCCGTGACGGCGGTCCGCAAGGCCTGGACGTCGGGGTCGGCGGTCTGGTCTGCCGCCATCACGAAGACCAGGTGCTTGTGGTCGACGAAGGCCGTGAACGAATGGCCCTCGAGCAGATGGCGGAAGTGCCGGACCGCCAGGTGGAGCCCGAGCAACTCGCGGTCGAAGGTGCTGTACCGGCGTTCGTGCGGGCGAAGCTGCCGGCTGAAAAACGCCAGCAGTTGCCAAGCGCCACGCACCCATTGCTCGTGCACCGCGCCCACTGCGTAGTCCGACGCGTCGATGGTGAGGGCGATCGGTGCATCGAGCGCCGGGTGCGCGAGCATGGTGGCGTTAGCTAATGCGAGCTTCGCGCCCGCGAACGCCGCGTCCATCTGCTCGGTCCAAACAACGTCACCTTTGCCCGGCTTCCCCCGGAGGGCCTCGTGCAGGGGGCGCAGGAGCTGGGCGACGCGGGGCAGGAAAGGGTGGTAAAAGTTCACCATTCCCAGGAACTCCTGGAGCCCCCTGATCGTGCGGGGGCGTGGAAACCCCTTGACCGCCTCCACCTTTGCCGGTAAGGGGGTGGCCCCGTGCCTGGTGACGCGGTGCCCCAAAAAGTCGATTTCGGCGACGCCGAACCGGCACTTGGTGGGGTTTACGATCAGGCCATGCTGGCCCAGGCGTTCGAAGAGCGTGCGGAGGTGGCGGAGGTGCTCTTCGCAGGACGCGCTTGCGACGAGGATGTCGTCCAGGTAGACGTAAACGCAATCCAAGTCGCGCAAGACGCTGTCCATCAACCGTTGGAACGCCTGAGCCGCATTCTTCAACCAGAAGGGCATCCGAAGAAACTCGAAGAGTTTCTCGAAGCGCCGGCCCGGGAGTTTCCCAACTTGCCAAACGAGCTCGGCGGGCAACAATTCCTAGCCTTGTGGCCAAACCTGGCGTGGAAACGGCACCAGGTGTAATGGTGTAATGACGGCCGTCTTCGGTATGTCCTCCGGCTTGACGGGGACCTGGTGGTATCCGCGGATGAGGTCCACCTTAGAAAAGAAGGACATTTTAGCCAACCGGGCGGAAAAGTCCTGAATGTGAGGGACCGGGTAGTGGTCGGGGGTGGTGGCATCGTTGATGCGGCGGTAGTCTCCGCACAGCCACCATCCCCCGCCGGGCTTCGGCACGATGTGCAGTGGCGACGCTCAAGCGCTCTTGGAGCGCCGTACGATGCCCAGCCGCTCCAGCGTAGCGAACTCCGCCTTCGCCACCACGAGCTTCGTCGGCTCGAGGCGGCATGCCCGGGCGTAGACCGGTGGCCCGACGGTGGAGATGTGATGTTCCACCCCGTGCTTGACGGCCACCGCTGAGAAGGTGGCCGCGTGAGGGCCGGGAAGCTGGCGAGGAGGCGGGTGAACTCGTCCGCTGCCGGAAGCATACAGACCAACTTCGCCGGGACCGAACCGCTCAGCAAGCCGCTTGGCGAGCCGCTCGGTGAGCGGCTCAGGGAGCTGCCCAACGAACTGCTCAGCGCGCAAGCAAGCGAGCTGAACGTTTCTGCCTGGACGAGGCGTCTATGCTTCACATCCACCAACAACCCGTTTGTGCATAGGAAGTCCGCACCGAGCAATGCCATGGGCACGCTGGCGGTTACGAACGTCCATTGAAAGCATTGCCCTCCGAACCGCAGGGAGAGGCAGCGCTTCCCGAATGTGCATATGGGTGTACCTTTGGCTGCAAGCAACGCGGGGCCCCGGCCCGCGGTTCGCTTGTCGGACGTGGAGGCGGGGATAACGCTCACCTGTGCACCTGTGTCGCAGAGGAAGTGACGCCCGGACAAGGTGTCCGTGACAAAAAGGAGGCTGCCGGAAAGGCCGACGCTCAAAGCCGCTACCGAGCGCCGGCCCGGGAGTTTCCCGACTTGCCAAACGAGCACGGCGGGGAACAATTCCTAGCCTTGTGGCCAAACCTGGCATGGAAACGGCACCAGGTTTGCGGCGGAGGCGGAGGCCGCGGCTTTCGCGGTGGTGGTGGGCGGGGCATGGCGGTGGCCACGAGGTGTGCATCGGCATCAGCCTCGGGATCCACGAGGTGAGCATCAGCATCAGCCTCGGGATCCGCGACGGCCGCACCAACTCTCGCCCGCGTGTCACAAGCCGCGAAAAACTTGTCGGCCTCGACGGCCAGAGCGCGGGGTTCCTTTATTTTGGAACCGGCCAACGCTAGGCGTACCTGTGCCGGTAGCTGGCATAGAAAGAGCGCCCGGAATAAAAAATCCGGGGCTTTGTCACCCAGCAGCGACATCATGTAGTCCATCCGGACCGATGGTCGTGTGTCGCCGAGTTCGGGAAGGTCCAGGAGGCGGTCGGCCCGTTCGCACTCCATGAGGCCGAACGTGGCGATGAGGAGACGCTTGAGCGCCTCGTACCTGTGGTCGGCCGGTGGGTTCCGCAGGATGGACACGACTCGGGCGGCTGTGCCGGGCCCGAGGGCGGCGATGACGTGGTAATAACGCGTCTCATCCGCCGTTATGCCTCGAAGTTGGAACTGTGCCTCGGCCTGCATGAACCATACCTCGGCGTGAGCTTCCCAAAACTCAGGGAGCTTCACCGCTACCGCGTTGTTTGACATGGCGCGTTCTGTTGGTCAGCGGCGGCTGAACCAGCGTCGAGGTCACCAGTGAAGTGCGGTGCTATGCGCACGACTTGTTTGCCAAGAAGATAAGCAACAACGCGGGTAACCAAAAAGAGTCTTTATTACAAAGCTCAACTATAGCACTGACGTGCTCGGGGCTGCGCACCCCGTGTATATCCCGAGGCCACGCCTACCCCTCGGGCGTGGCCGACACCCTCTTGGTGCGCGGAATGATGTCACCGCGCCAGCGAGCCATCGTGTCCGCCACAATACAGTATATAGGACCCCTTTGAAAGCTATTTCGTAGGTGGAGAGATGAGGAGAGGGGCGTGGGAGAGAGGGAAGACGGAAGAGTGGGAGGAAGAGAAGAGTGGGAAGGAGGAGTGGGAGGGAAGAGTGGGAGGGAGAGAAGAGTGGGAGGGAGAGAAGAGTGGGAGGGAAGAGTGGGAGGGAGGGAAGAGTGGGCCGGAGGGAAGAGTGGGAGGGAGAGAAGAGTGGGAAGGAGGAGGAGGAAGGAGGAGAGGGAGGAGTGGGAGGGAAGAGTGGGAGGGAGGGAAGAGTGGGCCTAATTTGGGAATGTCTTACCGAACACAAATACGAGTAAGCTGAGGGGATCCATCCGGCTCTGTGAAGTCGACACGTCCAAGTCGCGCGTTTTCTCTTGTCACGTGGGAACCTGTGCAATATTCGGCCTTGTCCTGAGCAGCCCCAAGCAGCACAGCAAACCATCATAACACCAAACTCGAACCTTCTCTAAAATGACACTCCGGTATGAACGGAAACTTGCATGCTTGCTTGCTTCAGCTTGTCCGGAAGTAACTTCTTTGGGAGGCAAAATGCGTCCATGGCGACCACGTGATTTGACCAATCATACCGCTGGATTGCTCTGTACGAGCAAAGCAATGGATGGCCAGACACTCTATATATGGCACCGAATCGAATTCTCCCGCCTGCCTAAACCCGAACCCCACCCTGCAATAACCCGAGGACCCCTCCTCTCTCTCTCCCTGCAATAACCCGCACTCACACCCCCTGCAATAACCTGCGCCCGTGCTCCCTGCAATAACCCACGCCCACACTCCCTGAAATAACCCACGCCCACACTCCCTGCAATAACCCGCGCCCGTGCTGCCCGCAATAACCCACGCCAGCATTACCTGCAATAACCCACGCCAGCATTGCCTGCAATAACCCATGCCCACACTCCCTGCAATAACCCGTGCTCCCTGCAATAACCCACGCCAGCATTACCTGCAATAACCCACGCCAGCATTGCCTGCAATAACCCGTGCCCGCGCTCCTTGCAATAAGCCGCGCCCGCCCTCCCTGCAATAACCCATGCCCGCGCTCCTTGCAATAACTTACGCCCACACTCCCTGCAATAACCCGCACCCGCGCTCCCCACAATAACCCACGCCAGCATTGCCTGCAATAACCCACGCCCATGCTCCCTGCAATAACCCACGCCAGCATTACCTGCAATAACCCATGCCAGCATTGCCTGCAATAACCCGCGCCCGCCCTCCCTGCAATAACCCATGCCTGCACTCCCTGTAATAACTTACGCCCACACTCCCTGCAATAACCTGTGCCCGCGCTCCCTGCAATAACCCACGCCAGCATTGCCTGCAATAACCCGTGCCCGTGTTCCCTGCAATAACCCATGCCAGCATTACCTGCAATAACCCACACCAGCATTGCCTGCAATAACCCGCGCCCGCGCTCCCTGCAAAAACCCGCGCCTCCCCTCCCTGCAATAACCCACACCCCAGCTCCCTACCATAACCTGCCCCACGCTCCCTGCTGTACGAGCAAAGCAATGGATGGCTCTCATTTAATATCTCCCCCGTGAATGGTAGCTAGTCAGCTAAAGACTTTTACACCTGTGGGAATAGCAATAATTATTGTGGCTGAGGTGAAATAAGCTCGAGTATCTACGTCTATCCCCACCGTAAATATGTGGTGTGCTCATACGATGAACCCTAGAAACCCGATGGCTATTATAGCTCATGCTATGCCCATATACCCGAAAGGTTCTTTTTTCCCGGAGTAAAAGGTTACTACGTGAGAGATGATACCAAACCCGGGTAAAATTAGGATATAGACTTCAGGATGGCCAAAGAATCAAAATAAATGTTGATAGAGGATGGGGTCCCCTCCGCCAGAGGGATCAAAGAAGGTGGTGTTGAGATTACGGTCTGTGAGGAGTATAGTGATAGCTGCGGCTAGAACAGGCAAGGATAAAAGAAGTAGGATTGCGGTAATTAGAATTGATCATACAAATAATGGGATATGGTATATTTCTATAGACCGTGTTTTTATGTTAATAATTGTTGTGATAAAGTTGATTGCCCCTAAGATTGAGGAGACTCCTGCTAGATGAAGGGAGAAAATAGCCAGGTCTACTGAAGGGCCTATGTGAGAAATGTGATTAGAGAGAGGGGGATAAACTGTTCATCCAGTTCCCGCCCCAGAGCTTACTAGCGAGGAAGAGAGTAATAGTATAAGTGATGGGGGTAAAAGCCAGAAGCTTATATTGTTTATTCGGGGAAATGCTATATCAGGAGCACCAATTATTATTGGGACTAGTCAATTTCCAAAGCCCCCGATTATGATAGGTATTACTATAAAAAAGATTATTACAAATGCGTGGGCTGTGATAATTGTATTATAGAGTTGGTCATTATTGATTAAGGATCCTGGCTGGCTCAACTCTGTTCGGATGATCACACTAAGGGCTGTGCCAATTATTCCGGCTCAGGCCCCGAAAATAAGGTAAAGGGTACCAATGTCTTTATGATTGGTGGAGAAAAATCATCGGGAAAGATACATAGTAATAAACAGGAAAGCTAAAGTTATAGCGGTAAACTGTAAATTTATTTGTAGAGAATGTCTCTTCTTGTTATATTAGTCTTATGGTGAAATTGTTCATATTAGGTTGCAGCCCTAAAGATACAGAATATTTGTTAAGACTTTGGATAAAAGCTTTATGGAAGCGTTTAACTGTTAATTAAAAGATATAAGATACCTTATTTATTCAGATAAGACTTTAGCTTATCTAAAGTGTTTGATTTGCAATCAAGAGATGTAAGTAGTTACAAGTTTTCAAAGATTAGAGTGATACTCCATTGAAGATTTTGAAGATCTTTAGTTTGGTTAACTTAAATCCTTATCATGAGATTTGAAATAATGAAATTATAAATGGCGAGAGAGGCAGAAGGAGAATCGAGAATAGAAATATAAGGTTAAAAAGAAGGTTAGAGTAGTGGGGGGATTTTCATGTCCCTTTAATTTGGAGATTTGTCGGTGCTAGTAGAAGGGCTGTTACGAATGAGAGTCGTAAGTAGAAAAATAGGCTGATTAATGACCCTACTATTAGCAGGATAGTCATTAGGATCAAGGAATTAGAAATTAAAGCATTGGAGATAGCGAGTTTTAGAAAAAACCCAGTGAAAGGGGGCAGGCCCCCTAATGAGAGGAGGATGAGGATACATTTTGTATGAGACCAGCTAGTTTTTGATCAGGAGAGTATAAGATCCGAGATTTTAGTGGAGTTTAATTCAATCAAGATGGTAAAAATAGAAAAGTTGATAATTAAATAGACTACAGTTGTTACTCAACTTAAGGAAGTTGAGACAGCTATTACACCTACAATTCAACCTATGTGGGAGATAGAAGAATAAGCTAAAAGTTTTCGCAGTTGTGTTTGATTTACCCCCCCAAACCCCCCCACTAAAACTGATATTACAGAGATAGAAATTAAAATATATATATTATTAAGATTAGAAGAAACTTGAATAAGAAGAGTTAAAGGCGCTAGTTTTTGTCATGTCGAGATAATCAGCCCTATATGAAGATTAACTCCTTGCAATACTTCTGGGAGCCAAAAGTGTAAGGGGGCTAGGCCAAGTTTTAGGAGAAGGGCCAGAATAATTAATGTAATCGCTAAATTATCTGACATGAATGAAATATCCCATTGGCCAGAGGAAAAGTAGTTTCATGAAGAAGCTAGAATAATTGTTGATGAGGCTACGGCTTGGGAAATAAAATATTTTATGGAAGATTATAGGGCTCGTTGGGATAAGGGGTAGAGCATTATAGGGATAATAGCTATTATATTGATTTCTAACCCTAATCATGCAAAAAATCAACTAGAGCTGAATATTGTGGTTATGGTGCCCAGAAAAATTCCTAAGATTAGGATTGGTGTTATCATAGGATTCAAGTAGTAAAGGAAAGGTATTACTTACATTTTTGGGGTATGAACCCAAGAGCTTAGTTTAGCTTACATTACTCGGGTAAAAGATATTGTAAAGGTTGCATTAGGGGCTTTGATCTCCTCCGTGAAAGTTCAATTCTTTCTCTTTTAAAAGGAAATAAGTGAGAGTGTGCACTTTGTTTTACTCTATCAAAGTAATCCTTAAATCAGGCATATTTCCTAAATTGCAGAGGGGGAGACCCCAAAAAAGAGAGATATAGAGAATTGAAAAATTAATAAAGAGAGTGTAATAGGCAAAAAGTTTTTTCATATTAAGTGTATGAGTTGGTCATAGCGGAATCGGGGGTATGATGCACGAACTCATAGAAATAAAAAGATCAGGAATATAGTTTTTATTGTTATAGAGGCGGAAAAAGATAATGAGGATAAATTGGAGGACCCTATAAATAGGACTACAGTTAATGAATTTATAAATAAAATGTTAGCGTATTCTGCTAAAAAGAATAAGGCAAATAGGCCCCCCGAAAATTCTACATTAAATCCGGAGACTAATTCTGATTCCCCCTCTGTTAAGTCAAAGGGCGAGCGGTTGGTCTCCGCTAATGTTGAGATAAACCATATTAGGAAAATCGGTCATATTGGGAAAAGTAATCAGATTTTATTTTGTAAATCGATAAAAAGCTTAAGGTCAAAACCCCCCGATAAAATGGTGAGTGCGACAATTATTAAGCCCAGGGTTACTTCATAGGAGATTGTCTGAGCGACTGCTCGTAGGGCGCCTATTAAGGCATATTTGGAGTTTGATGCCCAGCCTGAAGTTAAGAGAGAGTAAACTGAGAGACTTGAAATGGCTAAGATAAATATCAATCCAAGGTTTATATCTGAGAGGGCCAAAGGTAGAGGTAAGGAAATTCATAAAATTAAAGCGAGTGAAATTGCTAAGGCGGGAGCCAAAATGAATAAGAAAATTGAAGCGTATTTGAGTTGGTTGTAAAGGCTCTTTAATAAAGAGTTTGATTCCGTCAGCGAATGGCTGAAGAAGTCCGAAAGGGCCCACGATATTAGGGCCTTTACGGAGCTGCATATATCCCAGGACTTTTCGCTCAATTAAAGTTAAAAAGGCCACAGCGATTAAAATTATTACAAAAGTGAGTAAAGAGCTAATGATCTGAGAAATCATGATATTAGAAATGAGATTTGAACTCATGATAATAGAATTTAAATCTATGGCATTAGACCAGCTATGCTATTTTAATAAGTTATTTTCTCTTGAAAATGTAAATGTTTTAAATTAATTTAAATAGCGTTAATTTTTAATAGGTTATATTTTATTTTTCCTTTCGTACTAAATAAAATTAGTTATAGATAGAAGCTGACCTGGATTACTCCGGTCTGAACTCAGATCATGTAAGATATTACTCGTTGAACAAACGAACCGTTAGTAGCTTTTGCACCACTTGGATATCTTAATCCAACATCGAGGTCGTAAGCTTCTTTGTCGATGGGGACTTTAAAAAGAAATAGCACTGTTATCCCTAAAGTAACTTGTTCATTGATCAGTTTTCTGGGTCATTTTTATAAGTTTCTTACTTAATTGAGATGTAACTCTGATATTATGCAAGTTATTAGTTAAATTATTGACGATTCTTTAATATCAATGGTTGCCCCAACCAAATTTTAGGAATTAAAACTTTTCTTTAGTTGTTGTTTAAGCTAGGTAATCTAATATTTGAAGCTTTTAGGGTCTTTTCGTCTTATAGGTTTATCTCTGCCTTTGGACAGAGAGGTTAATTTCATTGATAGGAAATAGGAGACAGTTCGGCTTTCGTTAATCCATTCATTCTAGTCTAAAATTAATAGACAATTGATTATGCTACGTTATCATCAAAGATGGCCGTTGAAAAAATCACTGGGCAGGTAGGACTTATTATATTTTTATAACAATAAGCGATGTTTTTGGTAAACAGGCGAAGCCATAGTTTGCCGAGTTCCTTCTAATTCTTTTTATCTTTCTTAAAAATATTCCTGTGTTGGGTTAACGATGTTTTGAAAGGTGTATTTCTTGAGTGAGTACTTTAAGCCTTTTATTCTGTTAAATTAAGAGTCGTTGGGTACCGACGAGGGTTCGTTTCGGTTTACACTAATATTAAAAAGAGGAGAACAATCTCCTTATTACTAATTTTAACATTTTATCTATTATAGAGGTATAATATTACTTGATATAATTGAGAGGGGTTATTAAAAAGTTATAATTTTTACAGTGAGTGAGTATGGGCTGTAACGCTTTCTATAGTGGCTGCTTTTAGGCCAATTTTTACTCTACAAGGTGGTAAATTTTTCCTTCTCCTAAGGTTGTTTCCTTAAGTCATAAAGGCTGTTCCTTTTATGACTGACTCTTTATACAAAATTAATTATTATTCAATAAGTGATAATGATATAAAAGCGGAATTAGATTCTTCTTTCAAGTAACCAGATATTATTAAATTCGATAGGCATTTCACCCCTACTCGAGAATTTTCTTATTCTATTGCTACAGAAATAAGTTGATTCTTGTATTATTCTTGAGTAGCTCATTTAATTTCGGGGATCAGAAAGTTCCAATAGTCTGTTTTGGGTAGTTAAACTATGATGCAAGAGGTAAGAGGATTGATCTCTACTATTTTATGCTTTAATTTTCATATTTTTTCAACTTTCCCTCAAGGTACTTTGTCTATAGCTTTAGGCTTGCTTTTCTAAAAATACTAAGCTTTAAAAGGTTCAAATAATTAGGTAAATGGGGAATAAAGCTAAGATTAAGGCTCAAAATGGCTTGTTTTGCGCAAGTATATTCTCGGTGTAAAAGAGATGCTTTAGTTAAGCTACATTTTGGGGTCCAAGTGCACCTTCTGGTACACTTACCATGTTACGACTTATCCCTAAGTAATAGGGAGTGACGGGCGGTGTGTGCGTGTTCTATGGCACTGTTCAAAAAAACTGTCTGGTTTTTGTTTACTCCTAAATTCAATTTTGACTAATTTTTCATTTGTTTAATAGAAATAATAGAAATTATTAATGTAGTTCGTTTTAGCCATTTTATTGGTTACACCTAACCTGACGTTTTGGTTTAGACCATTTTGCCTGATCCCTCAGAAGGGCTGGCTTGCGACGGCGGTATATAAACTGATAAAAATGGTGAGGTGAATCGCGGATTATCGTTTGAAAAACGAACTCCTCTAGGCGGGTAGAACACCGTCAAGTCTTTTGAATTTTAAGCTTGGGCTCGTAGTATTCAGGCGGAAGAAATTCTTTGTTTACGGTTAGGCATAGTAGGGTATCTGATCCTAGTTTGAGCCCCAACTTTTGTAAAGTTATAAACTTAGTTATTAAAACTACTTTAGTTTGTTTTTTAAAATTTATGTATTTAACTATTATAAATTGGTTTAGTTTTAGATAAGAATAGTAATGAAATTTACTCTTTACACCGTCAAATATTAGATTTAAGCAACCGTATAGCCGCGTCTGCTGGCACGATTTTGGACACTTAAGAATTCTTTAATTGAGTCAGACTTTTGTCTATTGCTCAATATTAATTACTGCTGAATACCCTTGGGGGTGTGAAAGAATTTTAATTTAGGATAATTAATCTTATTTAGTCTCTATAATTTTAAAATATCAAGGAACTCACTGTAACGAGGAAATTTGCATGTATAAATTTCGAAGAATCTAATTTTAAGGGTAAGACTAACCCTTTATGTGTCTGAGATGAATATCTGTCTTAATATCTTCAATATCATGCTTTAAAGCTAAGCTACATACACTATCAGTATATTTTTATTTAATATATATTTTATATTTAAAATATTATTAAAAATAATAAATATATCTATCTATAATTCCAGTAATCTCTGTGTGTATGTTTGTATGTTTGTCTGTGACCGCTGTTTCTCGACAACTACCGGTCCGATATACTTTAAACTTGCCAGGTATATTGCTGGGGACCCGCGGATGTGCCTTTTCAAGGTTTCATATTAATCGGACAAGTAGTTACCGAGCTATGTCCAAAAAACGATTCAACCAATCAGAGAGCAGTGAGCTATCACGTGTGCCGAACGTGGCGAACAGACTCTGCCTCGGACGGCACATTTGAGAGCGTATTCATTTATTTCACGTTGGAAAACTATGTTGCCGTTAAACTATGTTTTAAAACTAATTAAAACTAATTTGCGATTCATTCGCTTTCCTGCGCGTTTGTGCACGCGATGGCGATTTCTTTACCAAACTCCGCAAGCCGTTCGCTTTGGACCAAACCATTTCATGTAAATAGAGGGGGGGGATTGTCACCGTACTCGCAAGCCGTTCGCTTTGGACCAAACCATTTCATGTAAATAGAGGGGGGGGATTGTCACCGTACTCGCAAGCCGTTCGCTTTGGACCAAACCATTTCATGTAAATAGAGGGGGGGGATATAATTTTAGATATATATATAGTACGGGCATGCCCTAGTATATATAAAGGAGTGAGGGGCAAGTAGATGTACGGTGTACATTATTATTTGATGTTTTGGGGAATATTTGTGAATTCATGGAGTATGCAGGTGAATATATAGAAAAGTAGAATACATAGAAAAGGATATATAAAAGTATATATAAAAATAAATTATAAGAATATATATAAATAAGTTGAGAATAAATTGTAAAAGTGCTCGTGCTAGTTGGTAAGAGTGCGGTTAAATATTTTGAGATTAGCACTTTAGATTGGTTTTTGGTGACTGAGATGTAAGTTAAAAGGGGCCAAATTTTTTGAAAAAAGGCTGTTTTTGATTTTGAGAAAGTAAAAGGTTAAATTGGGAATTTTGGGGAGCTCGGAAGAGTAAGGTGGTTAAATTTTAAGAAGAGATTGCTACATGTTTGTAAGGTTGATTTTTAAACCGGGAATACTATTAAAAGCCTGTTTTGCATGAAAGATCGGGTAGAAATATTATTTCTACTTAAGATCCTCTGTATGTTAAGATAGATGATAGCTGAAGTTTGACTGTCTATTTAAAAATAGGCATTGTTATATGTTTATAGCAGTATTATAACATTAGTCCTTGAAAGAAAAAGAAGAATCGAATAAAGAAAGATAAAGGTGGGATCATAGGTGAATAGGAGTATATCAGTAAAGACGCAAAGCGAATTAAGGTGTAGTCTCTTGAAATGTTCTAAGTGTGAAAACTAGTATATTCTCGGGGCCCGCACCGCGGACTGCGGTGGTAATGTGCAACGAGTTAGAGTATGATTATAATTTCTAGCAATTGGGGCTGCGACGCATGGAGCAGCGTCCGGAGCTATGAACTAAACCCTAAAAAAAGAAACCAATAACCTAAAATTATAAGTGGATAGAATTTTGAAAAATAGGATACCTGAACCCCAGGAGGAGTTATAGGGGGGGGGCCGAATGGTCTTTTTGGATCTTTATTCTTTAAAAAAAAGTATTAATTAATAATCAGTTGAGAAAAAAGTGGGGGTTAATTTACAGGGGTTGTAAGATGTATAAAGTATAAAAATAAAAAAGAATATATAAAAATAAAAAAGAATATATAAAAATAAAAAAGAATATATAAAAAAGAATATATAGAAATAAAGTATTTTGGGGTGCGGTTAGGAAGCATGGCAGGGTAATTTTTTACCAAATGTTTTAAAACATAAAGTTTGTTTTAAAACAACATTTTAGTATGTGAATAGTAGTAGTGTTAATATATATGTCCTAGAAAAAGAAAGAAGTCAAATGAATAATAGGGGGTGAGGAATAACTATATGGATGAGGTGAGTCGAAAGGAGCGCGAAGCTGGAGTATAACCCTAAAAGTAATGTACCTAAGGGGAAGGAAGGAGTAATAGATCTAAACGCGGAGCGTACGAGGGTGAATACCACTGATATGTAAGGTTAATTGATACAATGTTACCGTGGAATAAGACTTGAAAGAAGAAGAGATGAAGCACGCATAATATGAGAAGGTGGACATGAATGTTACCAAGAACAAGGGGATGGGCACTAGGGCTGAGTTAGTGAAAGGGAAAGTATAAATGAATGTTATTACATTTGGGGGGGGTCCCCCACCAGACCCCCCCAAACAAGAAAAAAAGAGCAACAGTGTGTTCACCGAGTTCTTCTATGTTTTCGTTAATTTAAGTAAATCCTTGACCCCGGGGGGGGAAGCGGGGGGTTATAGGGGGGGGGGGGGGGGGTTTAAAAGATTTTAGAGTTTTTAAAATCCTTAATATTGTTACAGGTCGCGGACAGATGTTATAGACCGAGCGGTGGTGTAAGACCGCGACCTAACAAAACTCACCCGATTCACCCAGAACTTTGGCCGTATCGCACCGTAGCTGCTCAATGAGGGAAAAGACAAAAACGACGCAATGCAAGAGGAAAAAGGAATTAAAACGAGAAGACGTACAGACGAGTAATGGGGTTTATTATTTACACACACAAGCAAAAAGGAGCAATCAAGTTTATTTACAACACATAAGACGCAGGTGACACAGTGCAAATACTAGCTTATCTACAGGCTTAACTTATCCCAGGACAGAACAAACAAAAGACACTGACTCACGCGGGGAATTGCAGGAATCGCAGGATGTGGATGGCTGGAGGGAGAGGGAGGTCCAAGGGGGGTCATGCAGCACGATCGGCGCGTTTAGCAGCCGCCGTTCCTTTTCGGCCCTGCTCCAAACCGCCGCCCAGGCCCCAAGCGGCTGCCGGGTGTCGCTGCTGCTCCCGCCTCCACTTGCCTTGCCAGGCCTTGTCCCGCTCGTCTGGTCCAAACCCTCCACTCTTTCTTGGTCCCTCACTCTGACCACCGACTCCTCACCGCAACCAACTCTGTGCAACCAACTCTGACCAACGGTGCAACCAACCCTGACCAACGGTGCAACCAACTCTCTGCGCAACCAACTCTGTGCAACCAACTCTGTGCAACCAACCAACTGTCCAACCACCTCTCTTTTTACTTCCGTGCGCGCCTTTTTATAGCGCCTCCGGCGGTTAAGCCGCCGGCGTTCAGGACACGCCCATCGGGGTGCTCACCTCGGCCCTGGTTGGTCGCGCGACCCTCGGGCTCCGCCCTGGATGACGACGGGCGGGCACGCCCCTCCTCCCCTCTGACGAGGTGGAGACACGCCTTTCTTCCCTGACTCGAGCCTCGTGGTCAATGGCGGTTATTGGAGGGGAGGTAATATGGGCAATCGAGGCTCGGCAATGACGAGAGGGGATGTAATATGGGATGGAGATTTTGGGGATGGGAAGGAAAGGGGATCTATTCTCTTTCACTGGTGCAATGGAGTACTTTCAATTAATGGGAGACACAGCCTTATCCTAAAACACAGAATAAGAGATAACTATCGAACATGGATATTCTATGATTGGCTGACGTGTATGCTTGTGGACTATGGGACGCCCTTTTGGTCTTTACACAGCTCCGGAGGCAGGAGGCACAGAATAAACAATAATAATAATCATACAGCACACAATCAAAAAAAATATACAGTCCTCATATCCACAACACTGCACCCTCCTCCTCTTAGGCACGTCCCGGGCCTACAACTTTTATTTAGTGTGACACGTAGGTGTAGTTCCCTCTATTTTTAACCTGACCCTGAGTGCGACAGTTTTAAAACATAAATAAATGTGTCCCGCTGCTCCATTGCACCCTGCCTAACAGACTTACGCCCACAGTTAACCGAATTGCGGAATGGTCTTCAAACTAAACACTGACGGTGGGGAGCATTATTTACACTGACGCTATTTTTATTTACAAAACTAACCCAGGACCTGTAATTGTTCTTTCTGGGGGGGAGACAGTCTGCTCTGCATCAATGCACCATGAAAGCACCTATAACGCACCAACACACCCTCAAGCACCAATCAGTGCAGTCACCACTGTTCATCAATAAAATAAATCCAACAAACCCAAACCCTGCAGGTGATCTCTTGCTCTTCGGCTCCCCCTGCTGGTTATTATTATTTGTCTTCCAGATGTTGTCATTTTCATTTTGCTTTGCTTACTGGCGGCCTATTTGCAATAAAGTGTGCCCCATGTGTCCCTTTTTTATTTGATTTTATTTATGGCCCACAGGGCCGACTAGTGTGGTTCACCTGTGGGGCATCGGTGCCCTGTGGCCAAGGTCCGCCAGCAAGATTTCGGGCCCTCATGGCCGGTTCCAGCAGAGGGGCCATGCCCCAACCCATGGGGTCCATAAGTGGTGCTCGGCCACAGACATGTGGTCCATAATGTGGTGCATCGATGCAGACAGCTGGTTCTGGGAATTTCGGGCGCACAATGGCCGACCCACGCACGCTCCCCTCGGCGCCCAACGGCGCACAGGTCATGTGGGAGACAAAAGAAAGACAATTGAGCGAGGGGTAAGGTCACAAGGGTACACGTCAAAAAGGCAATGCAAGGCGAAATGCGTACGGAGGGCGAAGTGAGAAAGCTCGTCCCTACCGTACGTCACCCCCCTGTTACCTAGCCCACCCTTGCCCTTACCCCATATGTACAAAACCTACACATTACCAATTCGTCACTACTGTCACGTCTTCCCCATATTTCCCCTATACCAAATTCGTCTCCACAATCCCTCTACTTCAAAATTTGCCATCACCAAATTCATCATCAATCCTCATAAGGAGGCAGAGATGGAACATCAAAGCACAATGTCACACCCACGTCATGATGCGTCTCACCATCCAAACATTTGCACAGTAAAAATAACAAAACATGGCATGGTGCGGAGTACCTGTCACCTCAGGTGAGTGGATGCAGATGGTGCGAGGAGATCCTTCATCCTAACTATCCTCTAAATGATTTTAACACACTTTACACTACCCGGGGTCTCTCCCTGCCAATCCATTGGCCAACTTACACTATGGGTTCTAAAAACCAATTCCCATTGACCAAACTGTGGTGCTTTTCAATTTGGGGTCTCACTCCCCCGATTCATCTCCCGGTGCCCTCGCACAATTTCTGGGCCGCGACGTGTACCTCTCCCAGCGGGTCTACCCACCTGCGCACCTCCACCACTGCAGTTGCCTCCGAGCTTACCTGCTCCTTACCCTAACCTATCTACCTGGGGAAGGCCCTCTGGCGCTCTCCCCACTCGGTGCCCTCTCTGGCACTGGGCTACCCGGGTCCGTCCTCCGGATCCTCGGGCCCCATCCACAACAACTACTACCGGCTCCCAGAGCCCACCCGCGGCCTCACCTGGCCGACATCCTCACAGTGGTGGAGTGCCCAAACCAACTACACACACTAACAGGCTACACGCCCAGCCATTTCCACAACACTAATGCACCCATCCAAAGACCATTCTTTCACCCGCACCACCGATGCCAATATCCAACCACAATTTACCTGTACCCTCTACCTAACACTTACACTACCCGCCCCGGGTATCCGTGATGGGGGTCCACTCTTCCCCCATTCACACCTTCGCACCATCCACTCCACTCCACAATTTCCACCATTCTCACTCCACGACCATCCATTCCAATCCTCCAGAACATTTATTCCATACACCTGTCTTTTATTCACCTGTCGTTGCACACCTGTGCAATCCTACCTGGTGCCACCTGCACCCTCCTCCTCTTCCTGGACCATTTGGTCAACACAACACGCAATCACCACTACTCCCTCATACACGGCTCCATCCACCTGTTCAGTTGCACACCTGTGCAATCACACCTGTTCAATCACACCTGTTCAATCACACCTGTTCAATCCTCACACACACGGCATCATCTCAGCTAACTACTCCCCTCTGAAACTTGCGCTTCCCAGTCGTCCCTTTAAACTATTGCGCTCCCACGTCATTATCATCCACACTAAACTACCTGTGTCCCCACTACAGGTATCAGTCACTAACTAACCTTAATGTTACCTACTGTCATCTTCTAGGGCCCTATCCATATAACCTAACCCACCCGGGCTAGTTTTCACTGCCATACACCCCATAAACTATAGCTCCTTTGCCCCACGTCTGTGAGGGATGGTGGATTTGCCATCCCACCACATCGGGGGTCTCTCACTATCAATTTTGTACACCTAAATTCCAACCAATCAAAAATTTGCCAATCACTACTCATCATCTGCCAATCATTACTGCCAATCCTTTGCCAATCATCAAATTTTGTTTTTCTCTAATTTTGGGTCCAAAACACTATCACTATCACGATCACCATCATCACAGTCCGCTATATCCTAGCCTCGGTGCGTCATGACATCATTAAACTCGGCTTCGTAAAGCCGAGCAATGAATTCGGGTGGTTTGGTTGCCTGCAGGTTGAATCCGTCCGGCTTTCGGTTCAAGGGAGGTGGTTTGGTTGGACCGAGATTCCACGCACCATCTCGGCGCGGCACCTTGCGGTCCCGGGCCCGATGGCTCAATCTCCCCCGGTCGGAGCCCCGTCCCCACGAGGGGGCACCGTTCCGCTTCCTCCCACTCGCCCTCGAACCGGACCGGTCGCCTCGCCCGACAAAGCCCGGACTCGACCGTGCGGGGCGGGGCCAAGCCCGAATCGGCAACGACGCTTCGAAGAGAAGTGACGCAGCATCGATCCGCGCCGGGCCTCACACCCAACAAAGCACCCCACGCCCCGAGTGCTCGCATCGGCTATCCGTCGCTCTAACCACTAACCCGGTTAACGTCGATGCTTTACTTGCATGCTTACAAGCATACGCTACCTCTTTCACCCTCACAAAACCTGGCGTTCCAACGCCGTCCGTACATTCCACCAACGCTCTCTCTGTTACACACCACACCTCTTGCGCACACTTCGGTCCACACATCTCCTCCGTTACGTCCTCCGTAACACTCACCATTGGCGTGCACTCCGTATTGCTCTCACTCCCTGTGTCACACCCCGTACACACCGACGTGCATTCTCGCTCGCACTCGGTTTCACTCCCACACTTTATAACACACCCACTCGCCGACGCACACTTTTTTCTCCCACGCGTGCCATTTCCACTCACACGGGACCCTTCACCAACGCCCGGGTGCCATATCGATCCCAATCGCGCGACAATTCTTTTGTCGCTAAACATCCTCCTGCAAAATCTACCCGCACAATATACAGCACGACTCACCTGGGGGATCCTTTTCTCCACGCGAACCTGCAAACTTCCATTCGGGTTAGCGAGTACAGCATCAGGATGTGCATTTAGACTTTGAGCAATTTCCATTCCTTCCTCCGATTGTTGCTCTTTTAACTTTAAGTCCCCGGTCTCTCCAATTTCAACTATACCCATAATTTCTTTGTTCACCTCGACGACCGTTGGCTTTAATAAAATTCCCTCTACCTCATCGGTCGCCGGCTTTTTCAAACCCCGTGTCGCGATTTCTACCCCCGTCATTGTACCCGTGCTTTCCTCCGCTTCGCTCAACCAGCGCTTTTCGACCCGCTTTACCTCCTCGTGCACCCGTGGGACCTGCTCGCCCAACCTGCGGTCTCTGTCCCTCTGCTCCCTTTCCTCCCAATCGGCCCCCATCCTATCCATTTTTGCATTCATTTCGGCCATGAAGGCTTGCATTTGGGCCACCGTTGGTAGTACAAAGGGTACTGTCACGATTTGTTGCAACAAAAGGTTCAAATCCAATGGCGGCGCTGCTACGGTCGCGGGCGTGGGCGCCGTGGCCATGTGCGAGGCGCCATTTTGCGCGTCTGATACCCCCTCAACCACATTGCCATTTTTCTCCTCCCTTTCCTCCACATACATTTCCCCGAGGTCCTGGGTCGATTCCACCCCGTCTATCTCTCCCACCGGCATCCCGTCGCCTTGAACAGCCATGGCGCGATTTCAAAATTCGGGTTTTGCTTTAAAAAAACAAATTTCGGCAGCTCGTAATTTTGACCAAAAAAATTTTTTCTAGATGTTTTAAAAATTTGGTTCGGGACCCGAATTCCACTCCCAGACACCAATTGTTACAGGTCGCGGACAGATGTTATAGACCGAGCGGTGGTGTAAGACCGCGACCTCACAAAACTCACCCGATTCACCCAGAACTTTGGCCGTATCGCACCGTAGCTGCTCAATGAGGGAAAAGACAAAAACGACGCAATGCAAGAGGAAAAAGGAATTAAAACGAGAAGACGTACAGACGAGTAATGGGGTTTATTATTTACACACACAAGCAAAAAGGAGCAATCAAGTTTATTTACAACACATAAGACGCAGGTGACACAGTGCAAATACTAGCTTATCTACAGGCTTAACTTATCCCAGGACAGAACAAACAAAAGACACTGACTCACGCGGGGAATTGCAGGAATCGCAGGATGTGGATGGCTGGAGGGAGAGGGAGGTCCAAGGGGGGTCATGCAGCACGATCGGCGCGTTTAGCAGCCGCCGTTCCTTTTCGGCCCTGCTCCAAACCGCCGCCCAGGCCCCAAGCGGCTGCCGGGTGTCGCTGCTGCTCCCGCCTCCACTTGCCTTGCCAGGCCTTGTCCCGCTCGTCTGGTCCAAACCCTCCACTCTTTCTTGGTCCCTCACTCTGACCACCGACTCCTCACCGCAACCAACTCTGTGCAACCAACTCTGACCAACGGTGCAACCAACCCTGACCAACGGTGCAACCAACTCTCTGCGCAACCAACTCTGTGCAACCAACTCTGTGCAACCAACCAACTGTCCAACCACCTCTCTTTTTACTTCCGTGCGCGCCTTTTTATAGCGCCTCCGGCGGTTAAGCCGCCGGCGTTCAGGACACGCCCATCGGGGTGCTCACCTCGGCCCTGGTTGGTCGCGCGACCCTCGGGCTCCGCCCTGGATGACGACGGGCGGGCACGCCCCTCCTCCCCTCTGACGAGGTGGAGACACGCCTTTCTTCCCTGACTCGAGCCTCGTGGTCAATGGTGGTTATTGGAGGGGAGGTAATATGGGCAATCGAGGCTCGGAAATGACGAGAGGGGATGTAATATGGGATGGAGATTTTGGGGATGGGAAGGAAAGGGGATCTATTCTCTTTCACTGGTGCAATGGAGTACTTTCAATTAATGGGAGACACAGCCTTATCCTAAAACACAGAATAAGAGATAACTATCGAACATGGATATTCTATGATTGGCTGACGTGTATGCTTGTGGACTATGGGACGCCCTTTTGGTCTTTACACAGCTCCGGAGGCAGGAGGCACAGAATAAACAATAATAATAATCATACAGCACACAATCAAAAAAATATACAGTCCTCATATCCACAACAATATGTTCAAGTGCCGATGATGTGTGAGGCTCAAATCGTAGGTTAATTTACAGGGGCTAATAAGAATTTAGGTAGTTGTTGTGGGAATGTTGAGGTTTAGGGTTATGGGGAGCATTGTGTTTGGTCTTGGGGGAAGTGGAGGTAATAGGGGGGGAGTCTAAACGGTCCCCGTTTAGCCATTTAGTCGACAAAGACAGGTGGAAGCTCATGAATATGGGAGTGAATAGAGGTTATGATGGGATAATATAGTTATGGGTAATGCCCCTCCCTCCCTCAGAAAATGAGGGGGGAGGGGGGTTAGTATAAGGGGAGTCTAAACGGGGGGCCCCGTTTAGCCATTTAGCGATCAGGAGAGTGTTGAAGTGCATGATATGGGGGTGATAAGGGGTATGATGGGATATAATAGTTATGGGTGATGCCCCGCCCACCTTCAAGAAGGTGGGGGGGGGGGGTAGTATAGGCAGAATCTAAACGGGTGAACCCGTTTAGGTCATTTAAGCAGGCTAGATAAAATTGGGAGCATAAAATGTAAAATGGTAAGAGGTAATGGTGAGATTTTTACAGATTAGGGTAGGACCCGACCCTGTGGAAGGGGCGGGGTAGTATAAGGGGAGTCTAAACGGCCCCCGTTTAGCCATTTAGTAAGCAGAGACAGGTGGAAGCTCATAAATATGGGAGCGATAAGGAGTTATGATGGGATAATATAGTTATGGGTAATGCCCCTCCCACCCTCAGAAAGGTGGGGGGGGGGGGTAGTATAAGGGGCGTCTAAACGGGGGGCCCCGTTTAGCCATTTAGCGATCAGGAAAGTGTTGAAGTGCATGATATGGGGGTGATAAGGGGTATGATGGGATATTATAGTTATGGGTAATGCCCCGCCCACCTTCGAGAAGGTGGGGGGGTAGTATAGGCAGATTCTAAACGGGTGAACCCGTTTAGGTCATTTAAGCAGGCTAGATAAAATTGGGAGCATAAAATGTAAAATGGTAAGAGGTAATGGTGAGATTTTTACAGATTAGGGTAGGACCCGACCCTGTGGAAGGGGCGGGGTAGTATAGGAGGGGTCTAAACGTGCTCCCCGCAATAACCCACGCCAGCATTACCTGCAATAACCCACGCCAGCATTGCCTGCAATAACCCACGCCCACACTCCCTGCAATAACCCGTGCTCCCTGCAATAACCCACGCCAGCATTACCTGCAATAACCCACGCCAGCATTGCCTGCAATAACCCGTGCCCGCGCTCCTTGCAATAAGCCGCGCCCGCCCTCCCTGCAATAACCCATGCCCGCGCTCCTTGCAATAACTTACGCCCACACTCCCTGCAATAACCCGCACCCGCGCTCCCCACAATAACCCACGCCAGCATTGCCTGCAATAACCCACGCCCATGCTCCCTGCAATAACCCACGCCAGCATTACCTGCAATAACCCATGCCAGCATTGCCTGCAATAACCCGCGCCCGCCCTCCCTGCAATAACCCATGCCTGCACTCCCTGTAATAACTTACGCCCACACTCCCTGCAATAACCTGTGCCCGCGCTCCCTGCAATAATCCACGCCAGCATTGCCTGCAATAACCCGTGCCCGTGTTCCCTGCAATAACCCATGCCAGCATTACCTGCAATAACCCACACCAGCATTGCCTGCAATAACCCGCGCCCGCGCTCCCTGCAAAAACCCGCGCCTCCCCTCCCTGCAATAACCCACACCCCAGCTCCCTACCATAACCTGCCCCACGCTCCCTGCAATAACCCGCACTCTCTGCAATAACCCGTGCCCCATGCAATAACCGAAGCCTGCCCTCCCTGCAATAAGCCACACTCTCTGCAATAACCAGCGCCCAATGCAATAACCGAAGCCTGCCCTCCATGCAATAAGCTGCACTCTCTGCAATAACCAGCGCCCCATGCCATAACCGAAGCCTGCCCTCCCTGCAATAACCGAAGCCTGCCCTCCCTGCAATAACTGAAGCCTGCCCTCCCTGCAATAACCTGTGGCCACACTTCCTGCAATAACCCGTGCCCACATTTCCTGCAATAACCCACACCCACACTCCCACTCCCTGCAATAACCTGCGCCCGTGCTCCCTGCAATAACCCACGCCCACACTCCCTGCAATAACCCACGCCCACACTCCCTGCAATAACCCACGCCCATACTCCCTGCAATAACCCACGTCCACACTCCCTGCAATAACCTGCGCCCGTGCTCCCTGCAATAACCCACGCCAGCATTACCTGCAATAACCCACGCCAGCATTGCCTGCAATAACCCACGCCCACGCTCCCTGCAATAACCCACGCCCACACTCTCTGCAATAACCCGCGCCCGTGCTCCCTGCAATAACCCACGCCAGCATTACCTGCAATAACCCACACCCGGCTCCTTGAAATAACCCGAGCCCGTGCTCCCTACCATAACCTAGGCCCACGCTCCCTGCAAAAACCCGCACTCTCTGCAATAACCAGCGCCCCATGCAATAACCGAAGCATGCCCTCCCTGCAATAACCCATGACCACACTTCCTGCAATAACCCATACATGCACTTCCTGAAATAGCCCGCGCCCACACTGACTTCCTGCAATAACCCACACCAACACTCCCACTCCCTGCAATAACCTGCAACCGTACTCCCTGCAATAACCCATGCCCACACTCCAAGCAATAACCCGCGCCTTCGCTCCCTGCAATAACCCGAGCCCGCACATCCAGCAATAACCTGCACTCCCTGCAATAACCCGAGCCCACACTTCCGGCAATAATCTGCACTCCCTGCAATAACCCATGCTTTCACTCCCTCCAATAACCTGAGCCCACACTTCCGGCAACAACCCACACTCCCTGCAATAACCCACGCCTTCACTCCCTGCAATAACCCGAGCCCACACTTCTGGCAATAACCCACACTCCCTGCAATAACCCACGCCTTCACTCCCTGCAACAACCCGAGCCCGCACTTCCAGCAATAACCTGCACTCCCTGCAATAACCTGAGCCTGCATTTCCAGCAATAACCTGCACTCCCTGCAATAACCCGAGTCCGCACTTCCAGCAATAACCTGCACTCCCTGCAATAACCTGAGCCTGCACTTCCAACAATAACCTAACCTCCCTGCAATAACCAGCACTTCCGGCAATAACCCGAGCCCGCACTTCCAGCAATAACCCACACTCCCTGCAATAACCCCTGCCCATACTTCCAACAATAACCCACACTCCCTGCAATAACCTGAGCCCACACTTCCGGCAATAACCCACACTCCCTGCCATAACCTGCATTTCTGGGAATAACCCGAGCTCGCTCTTCCGGTAATAAACCATGCTCCCTACAATAACCCGAGTCTGCACTTGATAAAACGTTGAAAGGTTTGTGCGGCATTATGCATTGCGAGGCCGAACGTCATCTATCTATAATTCCACTAATCTCTGTCTGTGTGTGTGTGTGTGTGTGTGTGTGTGTGTATGCGACCGCTGTTTCTCGACAACTACCAGTCCGATATACTTGAAACTTGCCAGGTATATTGCTGGGGACCCGAGGATGTGCCTTTTCAAGGTTTCATATTAATCGGACAAGTAGTTACCGAGCTATGTCCAAAAAACGATTCAACCAATCAGAGAGCAGCGAGCTATCACGTGTGCCGAACGTGCCGAACACACTCTGCCTCGGACGGCACATTTGAGAGCGTATTCATTTATTTCACGTTGGCAAACTATGTTGGCGTTAAACTATGTTTTAAAACTAATTAAAACTACTTTGCGATTCATCGTAACTGCGATTCGTAACTGCCGTTCGCTTTGGCTTTGCGAATGGACCAAACCATTTCATGTAAATAGAGGGGGGGGATTGTCACCGTACTCGCAAGCCGTTCGCTTTGGACCAAACCATTTCATGTAAATAGAGGGGGGGGGGATATAATTTTAGATATAGATATAGTACGGGCATGCCCTAGTCCGAAACAATGAGAACAAGCCGAAAGCCCACCTCTTCCCCCCTCCCCCTTAGAGCAGGACCCCCCCCCGCTTAGAACAAGCCGAAAGCCCCCTCCCCATAGAACAGTCTGAAAGCCCCCTCCCCCCTTTCCCCTTAGAACAGGCCGAAAGCCCCCCCCTCCCCACCTTAGAACAAGCCGAAAGCCCCCTCCCCTTAGAACAGGCTCCCCCCCCCCTTGCCCCCTCCCCTTAGAACAGGCTCCCCCCCCCCTTAGAACAGGCCAAAAGGTGTGGTGACTGCTGTCTTTGGGATGTCACCTGGTCTGGCGCTGGATCGTCGGGAATCTGATGGTACGCACGAATTGGGTCAACCTTGGTGAAGAATGTAGCGCCATGGAGTGTAGTGGCAAAATGAGTGGTGTGCAATGTGTGGAGTGGGGTAACTGTTTGAAAGAGTCGCGATGTTTAATCCCCACAAGGACGCCAATCACGAGGAGTCTTTTTCGGTATCACGTGTAGCGGTGAACACCAACTACTGGATGATCTGATGATCACTCGTTGTAACATGTGGTTAATCGTTGATACATCATGATGTCCTGGTGGGCGACACACAATTTCTCGGGTGTGAGTTGGCGATTACGAGCAAAAACAGGGGATCACGTGGTCTCGATGTGACACGTGATCTGGGGTTTGATTGGCTGAATTGTCCCCGATGGGTGCATTATAGACGAGAAATCATGAAGCACTGTTTGAAAAGGCCACGCGGGCAATAGGACATGGATGGAAGACACGTCATATTCAATGATGCAAAGGTGGATGCTATACCGAGAACACCAAGAGAAGTCGACTGACATATGGCCCAGGTGATGTCGTCGCCATTAATTGTGGGCCTCCTCATTTCCCTACGGCCTGTACAAGCACGGTGCCCTTGACTGACAAGCATTAGCGCCAAAGGTCACGTGGTGCCAACACCAATCTGGAGTGTTGACGGAAGGTGAAGAACAGTAACTCGAGGCATGGCGTTTCTCTGTTCCAACAAATGTTATGGCATGGAGCTCTTGGACAAGCTTCTTAAGGTCCGCCATTTTGGATTGTATGCGCTTCTTAATGTCGGCCATTTTGGATTGTATGAGCTTCTTAAGGTCCGCCATTTTTGATTGTATGTGCTTCTTAAGGTCCGCCATTTTAGATTGTATGCGCTTCTTAAGGTCCGCCATTTTGGATTGTATGCGCTTCTTAAGGTCCGCCATTTTGGATTGTATGCCCTTCTTAAGGTCCGCCATTTTGGATTGTATGCACTTCTTAAGGTCCGCCATTTTGGATTGTATGCGCTTCTTAAGGTCCGCCATTTTGGATTGTATGAGCTTCCTAAGGGCCACCATTTTGGATTGTATGCGCTTCTTAAGGTCCGCCATTTTGGATTGTATGAGCTTCTTAAGGTCCACCATTTTGGATTGTATGTGCCTCTTAAGGTCCGCCATTTTGGATTGTATGAGCTTCTTAAGGTACACCATTTTGGATTGTATGCACCTCTTAAGGTCTGCCATTTTGGATTGTATGAGCTTCTTCAGGTCCGCCATTTTAGATTTTAGTCGTGTGACGTGCTGTGGTGGTGACACATTATCCACGGTCGGTGTAGCGGTGTCAATGAGATGGTCAGCCAGATCTGCAGTGGTGGGTAGTGCCAGCTCTGCATTAGCTGCAAGTACTAGTACCCTACTGCAAAGCCGCAATGAGCCGGCGAAGCCAAAGCCTCTTGCCACTATTTTACCCATCACTATGGCATCAGTAGATTAAGTAGTTGGTAGTTGGTAGTAGGTAGGTGTAGTAGGCACCGTACCTAGTTCAAAATGACACCATTTGCATTCTGGATGAGATAAAAATTTATAAAACTTCCTTCTTGATTAATTCGGTGAATTAATCTCAACTTCGGATATTTCCGGCCATGAAAAACTATCCCCTACGGCCGCGAGATTTCTAAAAAATAATTCTTCGTCAATTTTAGAATATTTGACGCCGTTTTCAGCCTCCGAAACGCGGTAATAAAATAAGCTTTTTTGAAATATTTTTTCAAATGCTCGAATCTCATTGGTTCCGGTGTTTGGTGACGATTTTCGTTGAAGATAACCAGGCCCGTGCGGGCCGAGGTTGGTCTTAAAGTATTTTAATTACAAATTAGAGGTGCATAAGATTGTGAATCAAAAAAAGACGGGTGAAACAAACTCCTATTGAACTTTTTCGCAATTTTTTATGCATACTTCCGCATCCTCAAGATGGCGGCCTCCATGGAGCGAATTGGTGCGTCAAAGCTTCGAAATTCTCAATGGATTCAGCAAAATCTGGCTTTTCAACATAATACGTACGCGTTCATTCACAACACCGGCTTCACCGGCTATCATACGGTGTTGGGTGGTAAACGTTGCAAGAACAACTCAAGAAGGAGCGACTGGTCAAATGTGACACGGGGGTCACCGAGAAGCTGCTGCACATGATGCAGTAGTTGTGTGGGTCTTCGCTCTCCAAAATCCTCGGCTGTAAGAAGTTGTTGAAAGCGGCTGTGCTCAAAGGGGGTCATGCACTTTTTGAGCATGGCCTTCAAATTAGTTTACGGTTGTTCATCGGAGGTTGTATTAACATATCTCTCACCACTGAATACTCTGGTGACAAGAAGCCAATGGATTTGAACATCGTCGACTCAGTAATGTTCCGGGTGTCAAATTACGCTTTGACTTGAGTAAACCACAGCTGCGGGTTGCTGGGCCAGAATGGCGACAGCTTGATCAAAACCCCTGCCACCAATGAATCTGGTCGAGAGACCGGGAAGAGCATGGCTGGTTGGTCGTTCCCGGCGACTGGATGTTCACTTTCATGTTGGGGTCACCAATTTAGCGTCAAAG
This sequence comes from Myxine glutinosa, assembly GCF_964187855.1. Classification (NCBI taxonomy): domain Eukaryota; kingdom Metazoa; phylum Chordata; class Myxini; order Myxiniformes; family Myxinidae; genus Myxine; species Myxine glutinosa. The sequence continues at coordinate 19,206,281 of NC_136265.1, forward strand.
AAAAGACGTCGGAGGCTTTCGCATTCCCAGTCAATTCTCTATGTTCAAAAAGCAACTGTTTAACCCGCTCATCCTTCCGGCTAACCCGGTACTGGAAATCCCTCAATCAACCAGAACTCAAGCAATCAACATATTGTAGAATCAAAGGCAGGATGATTCTGCTACAAGCTCTTTATATCCACTGGACCTGTAACTTACCTGGACCTTGGCCTAATAACCACCGTTTAGAGGCCATTCTTTCCCCGCAAAGCGGGGGTTGGCCTTTTCGGGGACCGTGGTAGTTGTTGTTTTTTGGTCCCCTTTTTGAAGCAATGTTTTACGGCCGGATGCCCTTCCTGACGCCAACCCTTTTTGCCACCTTCAACGACAAACAGGGAATAATATTACACGGTACAATAATACAATTACAATAATACTACACGGTACCTAATGTTGTAACATAAATTTGGTAGCAATCTGACGAGTGGGTAATAACCCAGGGGGACTTTGATAGCAAATGATAGCTTTGAAGGAGGACAAATTTACCCGTGCAAGGAGTGCTTTAACCTTGTAGCGGCTACCGCTGGGTTTTCACAATCGCCTTGCACCTACCAAGGACGCGGAGCGATCACCATGCCGGGCTCGTCCAGGACGCCCGGGCAGGCCCGCGCTCAACTTGCTAGGCCTCGGCCGGGACGCCCGGGCACGCCCGGCCACGCCCGCCCTCGACTTGCCAGGCCCTGGCCAGGACGCCCGGCCACGCCCCCCCCTCGCCGTTCCCGGGCAAACGCTCCGGGATAATGTGTGTATATATATTGCTGCCCGATAAACGGGCTTTTGAGATTACCTGAGCTGTTTTGTTTGAATAAAGCAACTCGGACGAATTCCAGCTTTTTGTCGCGTCCATTCTTCCGATCGACGTGGGAGCACGGCTCCTTCAACCTCAGCGTTCCCCAGGTAAAGAAGTTGTAATACCCTCTGTCACCACGAGGTGGCGCTACACGGTACACATTTACGGAGAGAATTTATGTCCCACCTGACACCCCCACACCTCCGTGTGAGGCCATGGCCACATAGCCAGCCTAACTCCCCACACAAAGGTGTACTTGTACACCGAGTTTGGAGTTTGTAAATGAAAGGAGGTGGCCGTACATAGAACACAGACGGACAGACAGCCACAGAGAGACAACATACCAAATTACCGGCGTTTTTGTTACATAAATGGATCAAACGTCGTAATTTCTCTTGGCACATGCCTCCTATGGAAGTCGCCATCTTCTAACGAGCAGACGAAAATAGCATCACGTGTTCATCCCGGACGATTTGAAGGCTTCTGTTTGGTTGAGTGCGCCGGAGAACGCCGCTCAAAAACTTGCGCGATTTTCAAATAGTGCCAGAGGTAGTCGCCAATAAATGTTCCTTTGAAATGGAGTCTCGAACGTGAAGCTAAACTTTCGAACTCAGCATAAGCTGTGGCTTAGAAAAAGCTAAATTTCCCCGTTGAGGCTCGATGTGTGAAACGACCTTGAAAGAAACATCCATTCGGCTTGTGGCATAGTAATACTTTAAATAACCACACTTCGCGATCTTGTCCTACATTGTGTTCTTCCCCCAAGATCCCAGGATCTTCACCGCCTATCCGAGTTCCTCGGACTTCAAGTCGGGCTCTGTGGAGGTAACAGAGGAGGTCCAGGAGGGGTTCCTGGGATCTGCGGGTTCAAGATCCTGGACGTTCAGAACCTTCCTATGGGAGGGGACGGGATGGACCAGGAACCAGGTAAGGGGTTCCCTCTTCCATGTTAAGGATTCTTATATAAAATCTGATGGAGTTGAATGTTGGAGTTTAACGTTTGCATCGCGACGTTTGCATGGAGTTGCCCATGTGAGTGGTGTACACATTGGGTTCAATATGGTCCAGGTTGAAGACCCAGGTGTACGTCACAAGATGTGATGTAAGTGTAACGTGCAGCATTTTGTATTTTTCATCTTTTCTATGATTAATCAGGCTGTGATGAAAATGAAAATAATTGATCCTTCTCTTTCTGATGTACCATTCGCTTCACAGAGCGTCGGTGATGCCAAAGCAGCTTTCCTGGGCAAGGGTTCTATATCCGACGGTATTGTGACCTTCGCATATGGAAGAGCAGTCACGGAGGCCAGATAGTGATCTATTTCTTAAAGTAACCGCATTCCTCTGTCTTTGTCTGTGACGTTCTTTTGGCTTGATGTCATTACGGGCGCTACATCTAGCACTTGGCTAAGCTTTTAGGCGGTGTATTATTCAATAAGAAGTGGTGTATTGTTTCAGAAACCACTTCTGATAACTGCTAACAAGCTGTAACTAGTTAGCCTAAGACCAAGTAAAATAATTTATTAGTTTCTCGAACCCGACCGCTTCCTTTTTGACGGCCGCCTCGCACGTAAGGAAATGCTGTCCAGAACAGCGTCTTTCTGTACATATATATGTATTGTTACGTTCGTGGGGGTAGAGGATGAAATACCATAGTACAGATAGGATTGTATAGGTGTAGCATGGACCGTGGATGCATACGAGACATCTCGATCTCGTAAAATCTTATGTAAATTAGATATTTCTGTATTTCATTTTTAAATATTTTGTTAAAAAAAATTTATATTTTGCCATTTTGGGGTATTATGTGTATATCAGTGATAAAAAATAAATCTCAATTTAACCATTTTAAAATCAGGCTGTAACAACAAATGTGAAAAATTCAAGGGGGGTGAATACTTTATGAAGGTGCTGTATTTCATCGAAACAAACAAAGAAACGTAATGTCAATTTTGAGGCAGGAGAAGACCATTTTTACCCATCAAACCTGTGCTGTATCAACATCACCATTCATTAGGTACATCTCAACAAGATCTCATAATCACCTCCTTCCTTGTTCATCTGTTCCATTTTATTCATGAAAAATTCTCAGCATCCTCTTCATTGGTGACATTGCCATAAAAGGTGAAAAGCCATCTTAGAGGTCAACGTCGAGCACCTTGATGAATCCGAGTTTGATCTCACCATCCCAAGTGTACATATCCCAAAATCAGCTCTTCTTCACTTTTATTCTCACCATTCCTTGTCCCCTCTCTGTTAAGAGGTTCATTTAACTACTCAATGTTACTAAGAATGTGCAGGAACAACAAAGGAAATGATGAAATAGTTTTCATTTTGTTCAATGAGATATGATTAGTGAACATGTAAAAGTAAGCATTTCAATATCAATCATTGATATTTTCTCACAATAGGTATGCAATTGCTCGGTAGATTGTGTATAAGGGTGATGTGTAAGAGGGATGAGGATTTGGGGATGTATGAAGCATGAGTGTTTACATGATTTGGTTTAAGTGAACTGTTTGTGTGTGGGATGTGCCATGACACTTGTACGAGCGGTTCGCATGACGGCTTGTGATGTTTTTGCCACGATCAATCGTCAAATCCCTCGGACGATTCAGAAACATCTGGATGTTTTTGTAATCTGAAAAAGAGGTTCAGACACAGATTGATATTTTTGACAAAAACAAACACAAACCAACATCAACAACAAAATACAAATTTATGCCAATAAGTATATGAGCATCTCCCGAGTGGACCGTTTACAAAAATCTATTCATGATGAACCGAGGAGGATTCCACACTAACAATGAACAAGAGGGAAAAGGCATAAAATCTCATAGCCCCCGCCGTGGTTTTAGTAATTTTGTTGTACGGAGTTGAAGGCTGTCAGCCGGCCATCTTTGGTCGGATGACAAAACAAAATATTCTGCATATGTATAATCATGTATTGTCTTCGTACCAAGTTTGAAGAAAATCGGACTATACATGTCCGATAAAAGGATGGGGACACGGTTAAGTAACAAAATGGTCGGCCACCACCAGTCAGCCATCTTGGATATGTTCTCGAAAAGAAATGACGTGCATATGTAAGCCATCATTCATTATGTGTGTGCAAAGTTTGAACAAGAGCGGTAAATGTATGTCCGGCAAAAGGTCGAGGACGTGTTCAATATCGGGGTTTTTTTTTTTTACAACTAAAATGGCCGCCAGTCTACCAGTCGGCCATCTTTGATCAGATCGCAAAATAAAGTGAGGTGCACGTGTGTGCAACCATGCACTGTGCTTGTGCCAGGTTTGAACAACATCAGACCATGCATGTCTGAGAAATTGTTGGAAATTGTTTGTTACTTAAACACGTTGAAGTAACAAAATGGCCGCCAGTCGGCAATCTTTGATCGCATCGTGAAACAAAATGATGTGCATATTTATACCGTCATGTATCGTCTTTTGCCAAGCATGAACAAAACCAGTCCATACGTCTCCAAGATATGGTTGCGGATGCAAGGACACATGGACGCACGGACTAGACCAAATCCATAAGCCCCCATTGCGGACCAAGTCCAACGGGAGTTAATAATGATAAGACAATTTTATACTTTTTCTCTCTGAGCAGTATGTGGTGCTTTATCTCAATCAGGTCGTGCTACTCACTGAGAAACATCTGGAGGAGTCTGACAGATCCTTTTGCACTTTGTTCCCTATGGATAGGGGGGACGTGAGGCTAGGGCATGAAATTTTAATTTTTGGGGGGGGGGGGGGGGGGGGGGGAGGTGAGGGGACATTGAGCTTGCAATTGCTCGCCTACTCCTCGCGAAGGACAGTCTAGAGGCTAGACTGCTACTCCTCCTCCCCCCCAAAAAACCTGAAATCATGAAAATAACATTTATACGATAAGAGAGCTGTTTGTCTGTGTCTGGGTGTGCATGTGTGTGTCACCATTTTTCACAGAAATGACTTGACAGATCTTCGTCAAACTTTCAGAGGTTCATCATCGAGCACCGGGGAGTATTTTAGGCAAAATAAATGAAGAATCTTGAAAAAAAAAGTTTGGTTTTTTTTTGGATTAAAAAAAAAAAGTAGAGCAACGCGACTGTCGCCAATATGCCTCTGCATAGTCCCACAATGGGTAGATTCCCTCGTTCACTGTCATAAAAAAATTAACACGTTTGATTTAAATCCCTTCAGCCGTTTTAAATTATCACATTTTTACCAGCCATGACAGGTTTAATATCGATTGGTGAAGCGGTTTCAAAGAAGGGATTTTTTAAAATATGGGCTTTCAAGCTAATATGGCTGCCACACCATGTGACATATGAACTTTAAAAAATGTACACTCTGCATATATATATATATATATATATATATGTGTCGGGGGTCACATTTGTGAAGTTTCGTGTTGATCGGACAAGGTTCGTTTTTCTATTCAAGATGGCTGCCAAACCACGTGACCTACGACATCATCATTTTCAAATGATATGCAACAATGGTGCTAGATGATATTTGTAAAACTTAGCATCGATAGGGTAAGCGGTTTCAGAGATATAATTATTTAATATTTTCCTTCAATCCAATATGGCTGCCAAACCATGTGACCTATGATGTCATAAATTAAATATTTCAATACAAATGGCCATAGATCATGTGCATGCAATTTCAGATTTTTAGGATGAGGAATTCGATTAAAACATTTTTGGCTGGTATACCACTTCACCTATGATGTCATCATTATCATGCTTTTGTTCCCCATTGGGAGAACTTGACAATGTGGCAAGTTTCAAATTTTTCCATTCAGCGGGTTCTGAGAAAACAAAATTCAATTATTTGAGTTTAATCCAAGATGGCTGCCATACAACATGACATATGACGTCACAATTATGATAACATTCTGCATGAGTGTCACTCCTACCCTGAAAGTTTAGTCTCAATCAGCCACGTGGTTGCTGAGAAAAACGAGGTTTAGCCCGTACGGATGGATGGACGGACGTACGGATAACCCGAAAACATAATGCCTACGGCCACCTTCGGGGGCGGAGGCATAAAAATTGCTTTATATTGCCTGAGCCTTTGTAGCTATAGGAAAGGTAATAGTAACATATTGAATATAAACTTTCCTTATTGGGTATTGGGTAGTTTGGGGAGTGTTTTAGGTACCTACAAAAAATTGAAAAAAACCCCAAATAGATTTCTTCAAAACGTCAACAGGATTAGATCACCAGGCAATGTGGCGGTACTCCTGCTAGTCATTGATAAATCAACCTTTAAATATTTACTATATTCCTTCTCTCCTACTCCATTACCCACACTGGTGTTGGCTTAGCGGTTAGGGATCCTAGGATCCGGCTTGGGATACCTAGGATCCTGGGTTCTAATCCCGGTCGATCGCTGAATT